>NW_011494877.1:1048768-1059273 GCF_000754665.1 Bison bison bison | reverse complement strand
AAATCTGAGAAAAGAGCAAGGGGGATGGGTTATGTAGACAGAAACATTATTTGGGAAGATGCTCCAACCACCCTGTTGAAATGGATGTCTTTGGTACTCAGCATCTTTCAGGGAGGGTGAAAGTGGGAAGGAGCCTTGACAGATGGACATCAAACTGGCCACCAACCCAGGCTTGAGCCAAACTCAATGAAAGGACATCACATTTCTTGTTCTCTGGTGCCACAGAGTCAATCATACTTATTAGATCAGAAAGAAGAAATGGCTTTGAAACTGATTAGGAACTTGCGGGGCCCACTCAGGTTCAAATCCTTTCCATGTCCCCTGTTTCTTATCTATAAGAAACAGGCTTCATTAAGCCTCCTAGACCTTCCCTGAGTTCCAAAGGGTAGATTCAAACAGAGAAGTGAGGGAATGCAGAAATGAAGGAGGAGAAATCAAGAAAAAATACTGCAGGAATAAAGCAGCACTCTCACTCCTCCCCAAAAAATATACATAACAGTATCTTTGAGCTCTTCTGCAAGAGAGCGGAAGAGCTCTAAGGCCCTCTTCCACGTGGGGGACAGTGACTTCAGACTGAACACAAGATTCCTGGAAAATAGCCCTGTTACCTCACCACCAGCAGATTAGAAGAAAGTCACATAATTTGCAGCCCCCAGCCCAAATTTGTGGGCGTAAGCCGCTCATTCTCTTTGCTTGGTCTTGCAATAAACCTTTTTCTGCTTCAAACTCCAACGTTCTGGTTTGTTTGGTCTCACTGTGTGTGGGGCACATGAACTTGCATTCAGTAACAGCTATGGTTTAAAAATAGTTCAGCCGTTCCTCTGCATTTTCTCATCACGTTACACTGCTGGAATTCTCCCTCCCCCGCCCCTCTCTCTGTCTCTCTCTGGCTCAACCTTCTGAAGACCCAGTGATCTCAAGCTTAACTGCACGCCATTATCACCTGGAGTGCTTTAACAATTTCTGTTGCCCAGATCTCCCAGCAGGCCAATTAAATCAGGCTCTTTGGAGATGGTACCCGGGTCTTAGTAGTTTCTTAAATCTCCCAGATGACTCCGATGCGCAGCCGAGGTTGAGACCCCTACAAGGAGAGCAGTGGTTTGAAATCCTGGCCACACATTACAATCATCGAGGGGGCTTTTAAAAAATGCTGATGCCAATTCCCACCCCAGAGTTTCTGACTTAATTGGGTTGGGGTGGGGCCCAGGGCAACGATCGTTTTTTTAAAGCTCCCTAGGTGATTCTAATGTGTAGCCAGGTTTGAGAAGCACTGCAATGGAGTCACAAAACCAAGGAACAAAAGAAGGAATCTTCTTTTTTTCTGGACAATAAAATTTCTAAAATGCTGTCATCTAGCATGTTTATATGCAAAGCTAGAACAGTGCTTCTCAACCCAGGTGGCACATTAGAATCTCAGGGGAAGGTTAAAAAATATTGAATTCCTGGGCTCTCCTCTCTGAAATTTTAATTCAGTTATTGGGTGGGGACTGGAGTTGTTGGTATGTTTTTCAAGCTCTTTCATGGTTATTATACCAGCCAGGATTAAGGACCACTGCAAAATAATAGTGATGATGATGATGATAACTCACAAAGGGTATAATTGTGCCAGTAGAAGACCCTGTTAGTTAAGGAGGGGGCAGGTTTTATCTATGGCAGGGCTGTTGAGCATCAGTTTGTGCCTTTTCCCATTGTTATTGCTAACTCTGTAAACACTGTACTCATAAAAACTTATCTTATTTAAGAAGCAGCCCTACTCATTCCTTGCCTACTTTCTTGCTGTCTCATCACTGGATGGGAAGCCTCTAGAAAGTGAAGTCGCTCAGTCGTGTCCGACTCTTTGCGACCCCATGGAGTGTGGCTCCTCCATCCATGGGATTCTCCAGGCAAGAATACTGGAGTGGGTTGCTGTTTCTTTCTCCAGGGGATCTTCCCGACCCAGGGATTGAACCTGGGTCTCCTGCATTGCAGGCAGACGCTTTAACCTCTGAGCCACCAGGGAAGCCCAGTCTCTAGAAGTGTTTTGCAATTAACTCACAGTGTGGCTTCAGCCATCTAAGGCTGTATCACATTCTTTGTTTAAAAGATGTCAGCTCTTTCTGTCCCCTTATTGCCCTACCCCATCAGTCTTTGTGTGATGATTTACTCAGACTCATTGTTTGGGGTCATGTAAACAAAACCACCAGCCTAAAAGTGTTATGGCTGAGACAGATGCTCCTGGTGACACAAGTGTGCCCTGGACGTTGGGAGCCATAGCCGCCGCACGGCTGAGTCCTCCTCTGCCTCTGCAGAGGTGGCAGGTGCTGGCAAGAGGACACCCAAGGACACGAGCCTCTTTCCGCTGTCCTCCACACTCCCTCAGGATGCGCAGGGCTGCTCAGACCAGCTCAGGATGCAGACACACGTGGGGTGGGGATCTTGCCTGGGTGGGCCCAGGACGGAGGCTGGATGGACTCTCCCTGTGGCTCTGGCCCTGAGGCCTTCCCCAGCTCTCTCGTCTCTACTCTTGGTGCCTCATGCTCCCATGAGGGGGATTGCACATGCCCCCTCCGAGCTGGGCTGTGTGCTCTAGGAGAGAAAGGGGGCATGAGCCTCCACGTGTCCTTTGGAGAAGGTGACGCCATAGCCACATTTTCTAGGCTGTCTTTCTGCCTTTCTTTACACTTGGAGTTATTTCTTTCAATTTGATCTCATAAGTCCAACATGTAAAAGGTTAGAAATCAGAACTTGTCTGGTTGAAGGGTTGTTTTTCAGTCACTAAGTCATGACCGACTCTTCTGCGACCCCATGTTGTACATCTGGAAGTTCTCGGTTCACATACTGTTGAAGCCTAGCTTGAAACATTTTGAGCATTAGTTTGCTAGCATGTGAAAGGAGTGTGGTAGTTTGAACATTCATTGGCACTGCCCTGCTTTAGGATTGGAATGAAAACTGATCTTTTCCAGTCCTGTGGCCATTGCTGAGTTTTCCAAATTTCCTGGTGTACCCAGTGAAGCACATTAACAACGTCATCTTTTAAGATCTGAAATAGCTCAGCTGGAATTCCATCACCTCCACCAGCTTTGTTGGTAGTAATGATTTCTAAGGCCCACTTGACTTCACAGGTTCAAGACTGAGACCCTCCAAAACTTCTGCAAGCCCCTAAATTTCTGCATCACACAGATGAACCACCTCCATTCGCCTTCCGGGTATGTTGAGGGGAGCATGAAGCTTTGTGGTGCCTGCCAGTTACACCATGAAGCATGCAGCTCTGGATTCAGGCCCAGGTCTATATGCCTCAGAACATAGCCTCTTGCCTGCTCCTCCTGAAAGAGAAACCCAGTTGGTTTGAGGGCTGCCGAATGCTGTTCCTACAGGCCTGGCTTCCAGGTTTCAGAGAGCATTGCAAAGACAAAAAAAGGCTGCCCCTCCTGCCTCCGCTGTCTGACTGAGGATGCACAAAGACGGCAGAGGAGATAGCATGTGTTAGCACGCGATCAGGAAGATTAGAAAAGCCCAGTCTCTGCTCAAACTGCTTGTGTCTGCATTTTCCAGTGTCCAGTCGAAATTGTTAACATGGCTGTTAAATGACAGTTGGCAGCTAGGAGTGTGGTCACCGACTAGAACAAAATATTAGGCCAGAAATTTAAAACAGTGAATTGATTCCTTTTCTCTCTGATATAGAAACAAAATAACGAGTCCAAGTTTCTCAGTCTAAGCCAGAGTGTGTCTCGACCTCACTCGAGTGGCAGGGAGCAGGAGAACTCCCTGTGGAGGGCCGTCCTCTGCACTGAAGGAAGTTTAACAGCGTCCTTGGTCTCTACTCACTGGAGGCCATGCCGCCCGCCCTCCAACAAGTTGTGACAATAAAAAACGTCTCCGAACATTGTCCCCCAAGGGTCAAAATCATCTGAATCACCACTCTCATCAGTTGGCTTGGAAGGTAAAAGATTATTTGCCAAGCCAATTTCAGGCCACAGGTTTAGGGGATTAAAAATCATTTCGGGACTAGAAAAGGATTTTTTTTTGGAGTCTTGATACCCACCAGGGTTCTTGGCCTTCCCCAATCAATAGAAATTGACTAGAGGCCAGACCAGACAAGAAATCCAGGCAAGGCCTTTCTGGGGCCCCTGATGCAGCAGCAGGGAGCAAGAACAAACAAGGTTCCCTTGCTTGCTCACTCCCTGGGAGCGGGTGGTGAGCTTATTGCTTATATGAGGTGAGGGTAGGGATGAGTCTGGGGCAGAGTGGAGCGGTGGCTCGGGTGGTTTGCCCACTCCTTCAGTGGTGTTGAGTGCAGAGGGCATGTGCAGTACCCTGTTTTGCTCCTGGCTCTTCAGAAGTGGCAGTAGGGGGTTTCAATCTTTTTTGTATCTTTGGTCCAGAATTTGCCCCAGCTGCTACATACATGTAGTTATTTTTAGTCCCATATGGTTTCTTTGTATTTTGTTGCTTGAGGTGAGATGTGTCCAGGTGCAAGCATTGCAGCACTGCAGCAAAGGGTCCCAGGCCCCAGCCTGTCAGTCTGAGGGGACAACATTAGAGGCGGCTACTAGTGGGATTTTTCTGAGAAAGGACACTCCGGTCTATCATCCCACAAGCCAAGACCATGTGAAGCGTGGTCTGGAGGGTGGGATAACAGAGATCTAGATACGTGTGGAGGTTCCAGAGGACAGAGCCTTGGGCCTCTATTGCAGGGGATAGCCTGGAGAGGATTGAAGCTATCAAATGTCCTGGGTTCTCATAGGTTTACCTGGTGGCTCAGATGGTAAAGACTCTGTCTCCTTATGGGGTGGGCAAAGGAGCTGAGAGTGTCTGCTCTGGGGAAAGCCTTGGGAAAGTTGAGACAGGGTTTCCCAACAAAGGGCACAGAGAGAGATGACAGGATGCAGATACCAAGGCTTCCAGAAGACAAGTGAAGCCACAGAACAGACGGGACCTGTCCATCAGCAGCGGACATCACCAAGGGCAGAGTCTGAAGTCTGGTCACTTGGGCTCCAACAGAGCCGGCAGAAGGAAGGCCCCTCCATGATTTTAAATCACCCCAGAAGATGAACTAGAGAAGGGGAAAGTGCTGAAATGACTGAGAACATTTGCTGCGATGATGTCTCCCTTGCACTGTCAGAATGAGTAGGGAGTTAGAAAGTTAACATTCAGTTTTAGAAAACTGTTACACATTTTGCACAGCCCTTTGCAAAACTTATACCTGCTACAATTTGTTTAAGCCAGCATTTTTCTGATCTTATTTGACAAGGAACACTATGTTTTTCTGATAAATATCTATGAATAGCCATTCAAACCAGTGTTCTTTTTACTACACTTTTATGGAATTCTGGCTTAAAATGGGCCATCAATATAAAACAAACAGGCAAACAAATCTACTCTTGGATCATCGTACTTATTATCAATAGCAAATCGTCTCTACTGAGTTTATCTTTGGTTTTGTCAGACACAGATTGTCCAGAATTAAGAATCAGATAGGTATGCTCTGAAAGGCCTTCAAGGAAAAACTTTAAGATGTCTAGGCGTGGGAGGCCAGGGGTGCCTTTCTGGTGCAGAGCTGAAGATGTGGGTGCTGGCAGATAGAGGGCCAGGTTTCAGAGCCTGACATCTCACCTCATGGGCTACTGAGGCAGCAGTGAGATCCAAGTCTGGTGGCGGTGTAGTGCTGATTTAGTCACTAAGTCATGTCCAGCTGTTGTGACCCCATGGACTGTAGCCCGTCAGGCTCCTCTGTCCATGGGATTTCCCAGGCAAGAATACTGGAGTGGGTTGCTACTTCCTTCTCCAAGGGATCTTCCCGACCCAGGGGTTGAACCCAGGTCTCCTGCATTGCAGGCAGATTCTGAGCCACCAGGGAAGCTTGGAGCCAGACAGATCTGACCCTAAACATGCTCCACTCTTCACCAGCCCTCATCTTCTTTGGCTTTCTTCCAACTCCCTCTGGAATTTCCTGCCTAGCTTCTCAAGAGTCCCCCATAGTGGGAGGCAAAGATCAGAACACCACATTGCCAAATCTTAGAGAAAGCCCTAGCTGGAGGTTCTCATGTGGCAGGAACTTCCCCAGCATCAGCATGGCAGGAGTTTCCCCAGCATCAGAAGAAGGTCTGGGGTCACACTTTACAAAGATGCTTCTTTTCACTGGAGTATTTTTGATCCTCACAGTGATTGAGGGGCCCTATTGGTATTTGTGGGTAGGGACTAGAATTGTTAAATATTCTGAAATACACTGTTCCACCCAGCATGACAAAGAATCGTTGCAGTTTTACCTACAGCTTTGGAAATTGCTCCAGAACAGGCAAAAAGCCCATTTATATCAACGGTTATCTGAGGAGCCTCCATCCTAACTCCATTTACCGTAAGAACATAAAGGATGTTTTGCAAAATTTTAATATAGTCTAAATTTCCTAGGAAAGAAGGTTCCGTGCAAATCCAAAGGAAAATTGTTCTTTAGTTTTGTTCAATCTTACCAGATTTTTTTTTCTACTTACTAAAAACAAACAAAAAACACCCTGCATAACATGTAGTAATGCTGCTGGTGGTACTTATGATACCACGTAGAACGTATCCTCTACGGCCTGTATGACTGTCATATTACTGTTGGTTCTGACTAATGGGAGTTTCCAATAATTATATCTTCTAGAACACTCGGACCTGGACATTTACATACTTACATTGTTTTGTTATATATACAGCAAAACAATTTGCATTTTGATATATAAATATATGTTTATTTACTTAATTACTATATTTATATGTAAAAATGTTTATTTACTTATTTTATTTATTAATTTTTTTGAATTTTGAGTTTTATTTTAAAATATTTTAATTAAAAAACTACTTACTTTGGATTTTTAGTTTAAATTACAGTTTAAATTAAGATTTTTATGAATTATCTTGAAATTATATGCATAAGCTAACTACATTCCATTCAAGTTGTAAAAGTAAATGGAAGTCGCTCTGTCGTGTTGACTCTTTGCAACCCCATGGACTGTAGCCCACCATGCTCTTCTGTCCATGGAATTCTCCAGGCAAGAATACTGGAATGGGTTGTCATTTCCTTCTCCAGGGTAATTTCTCGACCCAGGAATTGAACCCCGACTCCTGTATTACAGGCAGATTCTCTACTGTCTGAACCACCAGGGAAACCCAAGTTGTAAAGACAGCCCCAGATATTTATCACTGCTTGCTATTACTGCTGCTGCTGCTGCAAAATCGAGTCAGTCGTGTCCGACTCTGTGCGACTCCATAGATGGCAGCCCACCAGGCTCCTCTGTCCCTGGGATTCTCCAGGCAAGAACAGGAGTGGGTTGCCATTGCCTTCTCCAATGCATGAAAGTGAAAAGTGAAAGTGAAGTCGCTCAGTCGTGTCCGACTCTTAGCGACCCCATGGACTGTAGCCTTCAAGGCTCCTCCGTCCATAGGGTTTTCCAGGCAAGAGTACTGGAGTGGGGTGCCATTGCCTTCTCCAATATTTATCACAAGACACCCCAAAGTGAAGAAGGTCTGTGTTCAGGCAATGAGAGCAATTCTATGAATTCTCCACTGGAGGTCGCTAGAATCCCACCTAAATGGATCCGGGACACCTGGGGAGAATCCTATTTCTCCCGCGTTAAATCAATAGGGATGCAAATTGCTATTAACATTATTCATCTCCCGCCCAACACACACACGCGCAACACACGAGAGATTGCGTGTGTCTCCTCTCTTGTGTTTTCTTGTTCACACGTGTGTCAGCCCCGGCCTCCTTTTCGAGGCTCGTGCGCCTATCTTCCCTGAGGTTCAATATCAAAGATACAGAGATGTCGAGCTGCATGGGGGTAACTGCCTTATCTCTCTGCTCTGGTAAAAATCAGATAAATCGGCATTTTGCAGAATTTAAAATGAGACCATACATTACACGCTGGGTCGAAGTTTACCATGCCAGCATAGCCGCCCCAGGGGCAGATAGACAGAGTTCTCTTCAACAGAGCTGTATAAGTGATATGACTCTTAACGTTACAATAGAGAAATGACCGAGGAAGGGGAAAAGCCTCAATATTTTTGAAAAATCTACTTGACTATTGAGGGAAAACATTTCTCAGTACAACACATCTTCAGGGCCTTAGTGTGTTGTAAAGGCCTTGGCCACGGGAGATAACTTCAATCTCTCTGGGTTTTTTGTGTCTCACAAAACCAATTTGCCTAGGTCTTCACTCCCATTTAGAGATGCAAAATCCACACACGGCACACTTTCTGAGGACTGTCAGAAAAAGTGAAGGCTGCTTCAGGACCAGAGTTGGAGCTTGAAGATTTGAGAAGTCAGTTCTGGAGCCCCTTCCCTTGAGCTCCCACTCCTTAAAGAAGAGAAACCCCCATCGTGGAAAGGAAAGAGGCAAGATGAAGTAAGATGCAAGAGTGCAGTTCCCAGGTGGTGCTAGTGGTAAAAAATCTGCCTGCCAATGCAGGAGACACAAGAGATGTAGGTTTGATTCCTAGGTTGGGAAGATCCCCTGGAGTAGGAAATGGCACCCCACTCCAATATTCTTACCTGGAAAATTCCATGGACAGAGGAGCCATGGTTGCAGTCCATGGGGCCACAGAGAGTTGGACATGACCAACTAAACTCATACACACAGTGAATGTACAATGGAAAACTGCAATAAGTTAGAGACAGGTTCTGTGACAGTTAACTGGTCTCAGGAAAGGCTCACAGAGGAATGATTTGAGCAGAGGCCTAAGTGAGGAGCAGAGGTTAAATAGATCAAGACTGTGTGTGTATGTGTGTGTGTGTGTGCGTGTGTGTGTGTGTGTGTGTGTGTGTGTGGTTGGGACTCCAGGAGCCGGGGGGAGGATGATGGAAGTTGAAGCTAGAGGAGGATGTCTTTGGGGACTAAGTACACGCATGGACCAGGTTATGTGTGTGGTCTTTATTCCGAGAACAGAGTGAAGACAAGCTATTGAAGTATATGGGGAGTGGGATTTGATCCAATTTGCATTTCAAAGTAATAAATTGTCAAACTATAAAATTGAAAAAAAAGTTGAACTCCTTTAAAAAAAACCAGTTTCAGTTTTTTTTTTTTAAAAGAAAAAAACAGCTAGCTCATTAATTAACGTAAAAACCTAATTAAAACATTGCATTCTTTTTTTCCCTCCTGACATAATCAGGGAAGAGACTGAATTTAAATATGATCATTTCCCTTTTCACAAAATTCATTTGTATGTGTAAGCTCAGCTGGAATTTATCCCAGAGTGATTTCTAAGGTCATACCTCTTTTGAAGATCAGTTGAATATTTATCTCTGTGTGTTTTTTGATGTTGTTAAAACTCCCAGTTCTCACTGTGCCTTCTAAGTTTTCTAGGACTTTTAAAATATACTCACCCGAAGTCAGTAGAATCAATAGCTCATTGTATAAATTCCCTGTGGTATAGACCATCTCATTTTCCTGTGCAAAGGGTGGTTTTTAACCAAGTTTTTATTTCTTTTTTATCTCATCTCTATAGCTGTTCATACCTAGCCCACTAAATTTTATCACTGTCCATAGCAGTACTACTGTATGTACATTAAAGTGGACTGTAATCAACAGTATTACTGTTTATTACTTATTAGCAGTGACTTTGAAAATGTAGGCTACAAAGCCTCTATGTGACGGATCAACCAAATATTCTACCGTATGTGTTAAAGTGTGGATGAAAGAATGGAGTTTGTAATAGGATGTGATTTTGGTCATTGTTCCTGGAATTATTGGCCATTGTCCTTCAAGAAACAATTATTTCTAGTCTATAACAGGAGTTATCAAAACTGCGAAGTCCAGCTGATGCCTGATTTGCACATAAAGGTTTTTGAGAACACAGCCACCCTTGTTTGCTCACGTAACATCGAAGATTACCTTCATGCCACTACCGAAGACAGGGTTGGGTAGCCACAAGCCTAACATATTTGCTATTTGACCCTTTACAGAGAAAGTTTGCTGACTCATTCTAGAAAGCAGGTGGAGTTATTTATATATTCCTTTTTTGTAAGAACATTTAGTGCTAACTAGACACATGGAGAAGGCAATGGCACCCCACTCCAGTACTCTTGCCTGGAAAATCCCACGGACGGAGGAGCCTGGTAGGCTGCAGTCCATGGGGTCAATGGGAGTCGGACACGACTGACGCGACTTAGCAGCAGCAGCAGCAGCAGCAGACACATACCCTTTGCCTTTTAATGGCCATCCTAAAAACCCTGCATTTTGCTGCTGGTCAAGTAAGGCCCTGTAAAGGACCGATGATAGTTTTTAGCACTTACTTCATAAGCAACACTTCATTAAGCATTTTATACACACTATCTCACATAGCAGCCCTGTGAATTAGATAGTATTATCCTCGATTTGCAAATGAGTAAATTTAGATGGGAGAGAAGTTAAAATAACTTGTCTAAGTTCATAGAACTTGTAAGTGGCAGAAATGAGAATCTGATTCAATTTCTCTCTCTTTCCTGGGCTACTAACCACTCTATTTCACTGAATCCCCTGCGTATTTTCTATCAGAACCAACTGACAAAGGAA
>NW_011494877.1:1038894-1048668 GCF_000754665.1 Bison bison bison | reverse complement strand
TGACAAAGGAAAATGGCTGTTGGGTTCATAAGTAGTATGTAGCTTCCTGGGAAGGAGCTGAAGTTGTCAGTTCTCAAGACAAAAGTACTTCCAAATACACAGAATTACTCTCCCTCAAAAAGTCAGCCAGACAGTGTACCTGAAGTGGGGGCTCTGAGACCTCCTCTGGAGCCATGGATGGGTTTTGTCATCAGACACACTTCTGGGGATTCATTTTTGAGAGATTTTAGTTTTATCTTAAAGCGTGCCTGGTAAAGGAATCTGGACACAAACATCCCTTGACCACGTGGGGCTCCAATATCCGCCATATTCAAAGCTCTCCTTTACTGAAGACAGAATAGTTGATGGAAATATAGAATTATTAAAGGGGCTCTCCTTCCAAGCCCCATCTGTCATCATTGAATATTTGCATTTCACAAGCAAAATGATTTACCTGCTGAGATGCTGCTGTTGCCATCACAGGGCGCCTGCCACAGTTGGCCCAGCCCTGAGATGCTGGGGAGTTCTTAAATGACATATTATGGCATTGCCTGCAGCAAACTGAAACCCTTGATCTGCTAGTCAAGCCTGCTTTATTGCAATAGAACTCACTGGATGGACCTCTCAGAACCTCAGTCCACTTGTCCCCAGAGGCACCCACTGATTTGTGAAAATAAATTCACATCAGCCTTCAGTTGTTTGAATTCAACAGGTAATTTTCAAAAGAACCAGGCATTTGATGTAATTCAAATTTCTTTTCCCTTGAAGCAGTTTGTTTGAAAAAATAATATATTTTTTAATGACTCTTCAAACAAAATGGGAATAAAATAATACTGCACTCTGATGCTTTTGCTTCCTCCAGGATACATTAGGAATTATTTAAAATCTCTTCTGAACACAACAATACTCTATTAACCTCCCTGGTTGAGAGACAGGTCACTAGGGTTGAGTAAGTTAAAAAAGAGAATTTTTTAAAGTCCCCAGCTATAAAATGAATCACCCAACAGATGCAGCGGGCTCTGAAGGAACCATTAAGAGCTATTTAGCTAAATAATATCTGTGCTAACAAGTCCCACACAGCAGATCTTGGTGACAATGTGCATTCTACAATGGCCCCAGACAGACCTCACACCGTAAGGGCTCTGTCAGCTAATGAACATAGGGTAAGAGCTCACAAAAAATGAAATCAAGTGAATAAGAGTCTTTTCACTGCTCTCCCTACTTAAATAGCACAGAGAAGAGCTATTTGTGGAGCTCAGAGAACATCACGTCTCCATGTGACTTTGTCTCTGTCTCTGAGGACAGGAACCCCTTCATACTTTGGTCCTTCTCTCGTCCTTCTAGAAACTCTCCTGGCAAATATGCTTACAGAACGGTTCTCTGATGCTCCTGCTGCAGCAGGAGTGATGAAAATTCTCAGTTTATGAGTCTGTCCATTTTTCTACTCCTATTGATGACATTAATCTTCTGAACTCTCAAGCAATCCAAATCAGAAAGTCCGTGAACATGCGTGTGACAAGTTCTAATCCATCCCTCCAAACCAGAGATGTTCTGGCAAGGAATCTGGCAGGATTGTTAATGTGTTGTCATGCAGTTTCATGTTAAAATTAATTTCCTTTGTTCTCTATATCATACCTACACCCCAATAGTAATTACTGGGTAATTGGTTTATCAGTTGCCAGAGGAGTTTGTGTTTATGGTATATGGGGCTGCTGGGACTTTGGTCTTTAAGTATATACTCAACATCTAACTTCTTTGGACATATGTATGGCTCATACTTTAGCAATACGAATGGTTAATAACCAGTTGCCACCCAGTGTGACAGATTAACAATAAAGCCTAGCAATTGTATGAAAAATGGAGTGACCGTTGTTGCCTTGGCTGGAGGATTAGGGATGGCTTCTTAGAGGAAGGGATGGAACACTGAGCCTTGAAAACCCATTTAACCTGGAGATAAGGGTGGAGGAGTGGGGGAGGAATAAGCATTCCAGGCAGAGGAATGAACCTAGCAAAGCTTCCAGTGAGACAGGGTGGTAAGGCCAGGATTCCATTGGTAGTTTGGCACTGCTGAGGCATCTGGTATGAGGCAGAGAGCTTCTGGAAATGGCAATTGATAGATATTCAGGTACCACACGACACAGAGCAAAACGTATGTTTTTGTATTAATTAAGAATGCTAGGTTCTTTGAAAGCAACATTGTCTCTTATTCATTATTGCATTACCGAGAGCATCAAACATAATGCCTTGATCTTACTATAATGTTTGCAAAATATTTACTCATTTGTCTGCTGAATAAAGTACTGAAACAGTATTTTTCAACCGTTTATTGACCCATTTCTGTACAATTAGCTGGATCATGAGGATGATAAATAGAATCCAATCATGCACTTTCCTAAAACATGGGAAGCAAGACACATTTAAACAAAGCTATCTTTGGAATAGGGTTGCTGATCATTGATGGACAACATATGGGAAAGGGGACGGCATTGGACATTTGGAGGGAGAACTATATGGAAGTGTAGTGGGGGATGATTGCTTTTTAAGGAGCAGGAGACTGGAACATGATGGAAGGGGGCAGTGTGTGCTCAACTCTTAGATTCATGTTGTCGAATAGAAATATAATATAAACCATATACATAATGAAATACAATGGAATGGAATGAAGGAGACTTAACAATCTAAAAAGGGAAATAGTGAACTAAATTTTAATACTATATTTTAACTCTTTACATCCAAATTACCATTCCAAACATTTAATCAATATAAAAATATATGAATGAGAAATTTTACTCTTTAAAAAATTATCTTCAGACTCCAGTATATTTTATATTGACATCACATTTCAGTTTGGACAAGCTCAGTTGCTGCAAGAGGAACTAAAGAGCCTCTCAATGAAGGTGAAAATAGAGAGTGAAAAAGCTGGCTTAAAACTCAACATTTGAAAATCTAAGATCATGGCATCTGGCCCTATCATTTCATGGCAAATAGATGGGAAACAATGGAAACAGTGACAGACTTTATTTTCTTGGGCTCTAAAATCACTGCAGATGGTGACTGCAACCATGAAATTAAAAGATGCTTGCTCCTTGGAAGAAAAGCTATGACAAACCTAGACAGCGTATTAAAAAGCAGGAACATTACTTTACCGACAAATCCCTGTAGAGTTAAAACAACTTTTCCAGTAGTCATGGATGTGAGAGTTGGACCATAAAGAAGGCTGAGTATCAAAGAATTGATGCTTTTGAACTGTGGTGTTGGAGAAGACTCTTGAGAGTCCCTTGGAGTGCAAGGAGATTGACCAGTCAGTCCTAAAGGAAATCCATCCTCAATATTCATTGGAAGAACTGATGCTGAAGCTCCAAAACTTTGGGCCACCTGATGGAAAGTGTGAACTCATTTGAAAATCCCTGCTGCTAGGAAAGATTGAGGGCAGGAGGACGGCAGAGGATGAGATGGTTGGATGGCGTCATCAACTCAAGGCACATGAGTTTGAGGTGAAGGACCGGGAAGCCTGGTGTGTTGCGTGGCGTTCCAAAGAGCTGGACATGACTGAGCAACTGAACAGCAGTTGCTACGTGAGTCTGATGATGATTGTATTAGACCATCTCCAAGTAACTAAAGACAGAGACCACCAAAATGTTGTTATAAATACGGCTGATCAGCAGGTTATTGACCTATACTAAAGATCAAAACTTTCTAACTGATAAAGTCCACCCCTTGGCTTCCTAGCAAGTCAGGTGGTGGTTCACTATTTGTGTGATGACTCACATGTGGGTTGTTAACTCTAACAAGAGGTCATAGAGGGGCATTGGAACAATAACTGTGATATTTATTGAGTACGTGTTATGTGCCAGTGTTTTACTGCAGTTAATCTTGACAACAGCCTGTGAGAGAAATGCTTTCAGTATCTTCTTTTTTATGGACTCCAAAAGTCTAAGTTACTTGTCCAAGTCACACCACAAGACTCAAGTCCAAGCATGTGACGCTGGTCATTTCCTTGTTCTGCCTTCTAATCGGGGTGAGTACCTTTGAAAATGCACTGTGCTGGCTGGAAGGCAGAATATATGCATTATATATGTATGCTATAATATATATGATATGATTATATATGTATGTATATACATACATACATTTATCTTTTTATTGGTTTTTTTCCACAAACTGAATCCAGCAAACTTTCCCACAAACAAACTCCACAGATACATAACAGGCAATCATTAAGTGTCCAGTGTCAGAACTGTGTAAGGCTCTGGGTAGAAAGAAATTAATAAGGCACCACATCTGTTTGGAAGTTAATAGTTTAGAGAGGAAAACAAATATCAATTGAAAACTACTTCATACATTTGTACCAGCAAAGAGGGAGAACCCAAGGGGCGTGGGGCAGGAAGAAGAGTGTGTTCAGTTCACCTGGGGGGTCAGAGAGACTTTGTAAGGTGGATCTTCAGAGCTGCATCCAGAAGACAGAGCATCCCTGGTTTAGAGTCAATGAGCATCTTTTCATTATGAAACTAAATGAGTCTGTTTACTCAACAGACACACACGAGTGGGATGGAGTCCATTCCTGCTCTTCGAAGGGTCTCTTTCCCCTGGCCAAGTGTTTCATGTACTCAGAAAATTAATTAGGTGAGTCAAGAGCAGCATTTGTCTTAATGAAATAAAATATTAAAAAAAAAAAAAAACATGGATATCAGGGCAGTTCTGACCTTGGGATTTGTATCTTTCTTGGTAGCCAGACGTGGTTTTTTTGGGTGGCTTCCCTGGTGGCTCAGACAGTTAAGTGTCTGCCTGCAATGTGGGAGACCAGGGTTCGATTCCTGGGTCAGGAATATCCCCTGGAGAAGGAAATGGCAATCCACTCCAGCACACTTGCCTGGAAAATCCCATGGACGGAGGAGCCTGAGAGGCTACAGTCCATGGGGTCACAAAGAGTCGGACACGACTGAGCAACTTCAGTCAGTCAGTCAGTCAGTCAGACATTTTTTCAAGTATGGAGTCATGACCAGGACATCAGATACTGATTCTGTGCATTTTGCACTGAGTGAAGGTGAGACATTTACGTGTATATTCATGTTTGAAGGACTGGTGCTGAAGCTGAAACTCCAATACTTTGGCCACCTGAGGCGAAGAGTTGACTCATTGGAAAAGACTCTGATGCTGGGAAAGATTGAAGACGAGAGGTGAAGGAGACAACAGAGGATGAGATGGTTGGATGCATCATTGACTCAATGGACATGAGTTTGAGCAAACTCAGGGAGACAGTGAAGGACAGGCAAGTCTGGAGTGCTGCAGCCCATGGGGTACAAAGATCTGGACACCATTTACCAACTGAACAACACCAACAACCATAGGTGTTATTTCCTGAGACTTCTGCTTGAGTATATATACTGGTGAACTGGCGAGCAATAAAAGATGCATTTCACACTGTGGCCACGGTCACAAAGCTTGAAAACCACCACTCTGTGCATGTGACTATGTTACTGAACCAAATTTAGTTTGCCGTCACACAGTAAAGCCAATCTACTGACATCAACTTGTAGTGAAGGAAAATACACAGCGTTTATTGTAAAAGATGCTGATACAAGGAGGAAGCGTGGCTCATTCTTTACAATCCCCAAATTCTTGAAGGGTTTCTGCAAAGCATTTTTAAAAGTAAGGCAAGGGAATGTCCTAGGGTATGGGATCAGCTCATGCACAGCTCTCTGACTGCTTGATGGCAGTCAATCCTTAGATGCCAGGAGGTCGGAGGTTCATGTTCATGAAGTAGTCAATTTCTTCCATTTGGTGGTGGTTTTAGCAGCTGAAAAACTCAGGAAATATGCACAGCTACTATTATCTAGGCACTTCAGAAAGGAGCTAAAGCAAAAGATACAGGGGCGGGGTCTGGCCTAGGAAAGTCCTGTAGGGTCCTACTCACTTACAACTATTGAAGATTTGCCTCCATTTTTTCTGACTCTGGCCTGGCAACACATGTCTCTTCCCATCTCTCTCATCATGGCTACAGGCTACCCTTCACCTGGTACCGTCTGCTGCCCCAGGCTCCTGGACATTCCTCCAGGATGCCTGGGCTCAGGGTATGAGATATGAGGTGTGAGGCACCACACTTCCTCCTCCACCCTGCTCTCACTGCCCACAGCTGTCTTCCCAATCCCCATGGCTACACCACCCTTGATTGAAGGGTTGAATTTCCTGTAGGAGCAGAAAATCCTAAACATGACCTCCCCTTAGTCTATGAAAAAAGCATCACAGATATTAAAAAATTAGAGATGGCTCATCACCTGCATTTCTTAATCTTGTATCTTGGCCTTAGTTCTATTCTTATTCATAAGGATACTTTTTTCTTCCAATTTCCAATATGCCAGTTGCCATTCACTATTCAGGAACTCTTACAGGGGCAGGTCTGGCCTGGGGTGTGCATCTTTCCAAGCAGTGGGAACTCTCTCCAGTCTTGAGTTTCCATTATGGAATCAAGGCCACATATCAGGAAGGGTGGTCTATGGAGCATTGTGTGTGTGTGCACAAGTACACCATGTGTGTTTACACACACCTGTGGCAAGGAGAAGCTTCGGTACTCCACGTCCTATGGAATAACTTCAGGTTAAACCCCATACATTTTGACTTGTGAGTGATCTGCCTCTTCATTCGTTCAATTGCAGAGGTTAACTCTAGGATCAAACAGCTATTCGCAAACATACAGTTCCCAAAGACCAATGTGAATTCCCTCAATACCAAGATTTACACCAATGGTTTTCAAGTAAGACATGGATGAGAAGTACTTGGGGATGATGTTAAAATTTAAACTCTTGGGATCTCATCCAGGGAATTTTGTTTCTGGAGGTCTGAGCCTAGGAATGTGAATTATAACTAATACTCCAAGTTATTCTGATGCAGCCTGGGGGCCCCCCTTTGAAAAATGTTACGATTTTGTTATACAAATTGGCACTTGCCATTGGCACTTGCCATCTACCTCTGAAATGATGTTCAGGTGCTGCTGTAGCTGCTGACTTTCAACACCCCCTGAAAAGAGTTCAGGGTGGAGATCAGGGAAGAGGCACCCCGTGCGATGGAAAAAAAAGTGACCAAACAGGTCCTCAGATAGTTGGATAATTTCAGGAGTTGATTTTATGAGCCCAGTTCTTGTATGGCCTCATATCTAGAAATGCATGGTAATGTCTGCCTCTCATGACTAACAGTAACCTTCACAAGACCAGCAGAAACAGCCTGCAAAAATATGTGCTTGATCGCATGTATTTCCCCTTCACCAAAATCACATAGATACTGACCTTCCCCCCTACCTCTTTGGAGCTGTTTCTTAGAGCTGTCTGAAATACTGTTTCCCAGGCTATAGCCCTCATATTGCCCCAAATAAAACTTAACAACTCTCACGTTGTGCATCTTTTTTAGTCAGCAAACACACAAATCAGAATCTTGAAATAATCACCTGGGAGTGCTTGATTAGATGTATGCACCAAGGTTTTCTGGGGATAGGGGTTGAGGTTTGTGTGTGTGTGTATGGAGTTGGCGGCGTGGGGGCACGGGGCGCGGAGGAGGGGGCCGGGGGGGCGGCGCAGGGCAGGGGTGCGGTTCCTGATCTTCAGGCCACAATTGCATTCTGTAGGGAAATGGCAATTAGCCAAGACAGAAGTGGTCAGACTCTCTCACCCCACGTCCTTTCACTCACGCCTCACGTTCTATAAACAATGACTTTTCATGGTTATGTAACGATTGAGATCATTTATAGCAATGTGCAATGGCACCCACTCCAGTACTCTTGCCAGGAAAATCCCACAGGCGGAGGAGCCTGGTGGGCTGCAGTCCATGGGGTCGCTAAGAGTCGGACATGACTGAGCGACTTGACTTTCATTTTCACTTTCATGCATTAGAGAAGGAAATGGCAACCTACTCCAGTGTTCTTGCCTGGAGAATCCCAGGGACGGGGGAGCCTGGTGGGCTGCCGTCTATGGGGTCGCACAGAGTCAGACATGACTGAAGCGATTTAGCAGCAGCAGCAGCATAGCAATGCGCATGCATACCATGATGTACTCACTTGGCCACAGGCCACCTTTGTTCTATATACCTGTTTACTGTTATTTGCTCAGTTGTGTCCAACTCTTTGCATGGACTATTGCCCATCAGGCTCCTGGGTCCATAGAATTCTCCAGGGAAGAATACTGGAGTGGGTTGCCGTTTCCTTCTCCAGGGGATCTTCCTGACCCAGGGATCAAACCCTGGTCTCCCACATTTCAGGCAGGTTCTTTACCATCTGAACCACCAGGGAAGTAAGAGGTATGTATAAGCACGACCTGAAAAGCCCTTGTGTGGCTGCAGCGTCAGCCATTAGAGAATTAAGCGTGTCTGCTGTTCCAGTGGCTCTTTGCATTTTCTTCCAGCTTCCCTGCTTGTTCCTTGCCTATCCTGGGTTCAGCAAACAGCAAGACACATACCTTTCACAAGTTATAGGATTAATGCACCCTTGCGTGGAGACAGATAATTTGGAAGGCTCACAGTACTGAGTGGTTAAAAGAGCCTGTGGTTTCCTTGGAGGGAGACCTTGGCCAGTATTTAACATAAAGCTACTTGGGGAGAAGGATGGGAGTGGGGAGGGGGAGGGGTGCAAATCATTCATGACATTCAGTGAGTCTCTGCATATGCCCGTTTCAAGAGGAGAGAAGTCTGAGAAAAAGGCAAGCCTAGCCTGGGAAGAGACATAAAGTCATGCTTGCCCTCTACAAGATGCCTGGCCCCTCCAGCTGATGCATGGCAGCTGCTTAGCTCGGGCTAATCTCCTTGTGACAATAAACCAGCCTTCCACCAATGGCTCCAATACTCAAGCCAAGGAAACTGATAGGTGTCTAAAATTTTTTCTTTTTCTTTTTTGTGTTTTACCCTGTGAGTTTACACATTTTCCCAAACCTCTAGTTCTCTTACTTCTTCAGCCTTCACTTTTATTTCTTGATCTCTAGTTGAGGAGGGCTTGCCCCTGTCCCAGACAACTTTCTCTTGGCATAATCCCAGACCCTGGGTGTGGCATGGGTCTGCGCATGTACCTGGCTTTGGTGCACTTATAGAATGCTATCGCATGATCAAACACCTCTGTGGATAGGCCACCATTTTCTCAACCTTTTAACAAAGTTTCCCAGCCTTTAATAGTCAACATGGTTGCTTTTCTCTGTTGTTGAATCTAACACTAGTCTGGGTATTTCCTTATTATGTGATTACTGAGGGTTCACTGTGAGTTCCAGTCACAAGGGCTCCCTGCATCCTGTTCCTTGAACAGTCCTGAGTGATCTTCCTTTAGGGCCTTTACACTGGCTCTTCCCTCTGCCTGGAATGCTCCTCCCCAGATATCAGCAGAGCTAACTGCCTAACCTCCTGCAAGTCTTTGCTAAACTCTCACCTTGTCAATGAGAGTGGCTCCAACTACCCCTTTTAAAATGTCAACTCTACCACAGTCCTGATCCCCTTAATTGACCCCTTCATTTTTTGTTCTTATTGTTTTGAGCGCTGAAGAATTGATGCTTTTGAACTGTGGTGTTGGAGAAGACTCTTGAGAGTCCCTTGGACTGCAAGGAGATCCAACCAGTCCATTCTGAAGGAGATCAGCCCTGGGATTTCTTTGGAAGGAATGATGTTAAAGCTGAAACTCCAGTACTTTGGCCACCTCATGCGAAGAGTTGACTCATTGGAAAAGACTCTTATGCTGGGAGGGATTGGGGGCAGGAGGAGAAGGGGACGACAGAGGATGAGATGGCTGGATGGCATCACTGACTCAATGGACTTGAGTCTCAGTGAACTCCA
>NW_011494877.1:1022803-1038794 GCF_000754665.1 Bison bison bison | reverse complement strand
GAAAAGACTCTTATGCTGGGAGGGATTGGGGGCAGGAGGAGAAGGGGACGACAGAGGATGAGATGGCTGGATGGCATCACTGACTCAATGGACTTGAGTCTCAGTGAACTCCAGGAGTTGGTGATGGACAGGGAGGCCTGGCGTGCTGCGATTCATGGGGTTGCAAAGAGTCGGACACGACTGAGCGACTGATCTGATCTGATCTGATTGTTTATAAACGTTTGTGATTTATTGTCTGTCTTCCTCTAATGGACTCTAAGTTGCTCAAGACTAGGAATTTCGTTCTGTATTGAACACTGATTTGTCCCCAAGCACTTGGACCAGATCTTGGCACATAGTAGGTGTTTTTAAAAAATTGTTGAATGACTGAAAATGCCATTGAGGTTAGGACCTCTGTTTGTCCCTTCCCTATCTGCTAGAGTACACATTGGAAGGGCTCAATAAATTTCATTAAGTTCTAATTGTATTTTTATTACTAGTTTCATAATAACCTATGGATGTCAAGAGATATTAATTCAAAGGATTTTTCCTTAAAACCAAGAACAGTCCTGGAGAAGGCAGTGCCTGGGCACACATGCTGCCCATGTTGTGTTTCCCTGCTCTTCCTGTCATGCCATTTATCAGGATAGACTCTGTATCTCATCATGCCTGTCACACACCAGTGCTCTACTTCTGAACTAGTAAAAGAGGCTAGCAGATTGCCCACCTCACTCTCATAGTTGAAATACCATGATGCTAATATTTGTGGTACTATTTAAGAACTGCTATTATTAGGTTAATCTATACAAAATTCCCATTTTTTTGCTGAGTCAAAATTTATTGAATGTCAACAGTTTTCATATGATTCAGCCTTACACATAGTTAATCTGAAGCTGGTGTGAATGGAACCAAAGATAACTAGACAAAACCAACTAATCATTGAAGAAATACAGTCTCTTTTCCCCCATCTGCTTAAACCAGGTCTCAGCTGGTTGATCTGGGGCTATGCTTGGAAACATTCAAAGTCAGAGAGACCCTAACTTACCAATCCCAGAAATGATGCTTCTTCTCAGTCAGCTGCTGGGTTCTGAGCTTGCCATGGTGCAAACATGACAACTGGGGTCCTAAGTATGTGTCCCAGGATCCTGTTCCTCAGAGAAACAGCAAATGGTGATCAGACTCCCCCCGCATCCCCAGACCTTAAATCCCCTGGATCAAGAGCCTGTAAGACTTTCAGACTGTCCACTTTGGCAGAGTTTCAGTTCAGGTCAGTTCAGTCTCTCAGTTGTGTTTGACTCTTTGCGACCCTGTGGACTGCAGCACGCCAGGCTTCCCTGTGCATCACCAACTTCTGAAGTTTGCACAAACACATGTCCATCACGTGAGTGATGCCATCCAACCATCTCATTCTCTGTCGTCTCCTTCACCTCCAGTCTTCAATCTTTCCCAGTATCAGAGTCTTTTCCAATGAGTTGGTTCTTTGAATCAGGTGGCCAAAGTATTGGAGTTTCATCTTCAGCATCTAGAGACCTTGCAAACCAGTGAATCTACCCACTCATCAACACAAGAACACTACCCCAACATTCTCTAGAATAGATGATGCATAAAAAATGACCACTCCTTCAGATAAGGTGCCAGGAGACAATATCCAGACTTCATGAAATATTAATACAAACCAGAAAACAAATGCTAATATGTCTTTGTCACAAAGCACATGGCATGTGGAGAAACTTAATGAACTGCAAAAAGCTTGCTGATCTCATTTTAAGAAGCACTGATTAGCAGTCAGTAATCACAACTCTGCTGTGATGAGCCATGGTACCCTTTTTGATCTGATCTCTGAGCCACAATCCTTCATTAAATAAGGATTTAGTGGGAACTGAGGTGGCGGAGGGTATGGTTAAGAGCAAGGACTCCCATTTACAGCTGTAGAGTCTTAGAGAAGTTCAGAGCCTCTCTGTGTCTCAGCTTCTTCATCTGTTATCTGGACATCAGAGGGCCTACCTTATCGGTTTGATGTGACAACTGAATAGATGAACATGAATATTCAAAAATTGATTCACATGATGCTTCACACATAGTATGCACTACATGAGTTTAAACTTAAGTGCTCTATTGCAATCTGTCTACATCTTTAGAACACTCAGAGTACCCAGTATTTCGGAAGATGGCAGAGGCTCCATGACTGAGCAGCTGAATGAGAAATGGACGTGGCTAGATTATCATAACTGCACCAACAGGTTGAATTGACCTATGCTTGTGTCCACATTCACCAGGAAACCAGATGAATGCAGCGGGAGAAACATTAGACTGGTTGTTTGATGCTGGGTAGATATACTTATCCCCCAAAGTGTTACTACTTATGTTTAATTATGAATATAGTTTAATTAATTGTAGCTGCAGGGGTATATTTTAAATCACCCTCTTGCAAACCATTATAACTAATGGTTAATTCTTGATTCTCTGGAAGGAACAAGAATGTTTATCAGAATAATGATTTGGGTTCAAAATAAGGTCCTACCCACATTCCTATTACCCAAATAAACTCTACTCCACAGAGGAATGGGGAATAGTTCCAAATTAATGCTGCCCATGGGAATATCCACTTAGTATTTTCACACAGAGAATTTCTTCTGTTATTATTCAAGCATCAGTTGGGAAACACCGTCTTGATTTGAGCATGCTTTGATGATGTAGGAGTTTATAGTTATAAGTAGAGAAAGATCCATTTTCCTCAACAAATTTGGTGGAAGCAGAAAAACAGGCAGTAAATTAAACCTGATTTGCATGACATTGTGCACTCATGCAGCCCTTCCTATGAGCTAGGGAATGCTCTTTGATTGAATTTTTCTATTTCTCTATGTCTGTATGGTATTCTGGGAACAATCCAGGAGTCCTCTGTTGGCTAATTAACACCTGTAAATTCACATAGCCTGGTGTCTTCCTTATATTGCAGAGGTAATGAGTCTAAATCCTGGTAGGGTTGTATTTTTATTAAAATTTCTTCATCTCTTTCTTCGTTTCATGTCAAACAGATTGCTGCATGTTTAACCCTTTAATGACTTTTATGTTCTGTCATTATCCTGGGAGATAAGGCCAAAGAAGTTAGAGGACTATTGCTGGGTTGCTAATGGGAGAAATCAAACCCCAGGGAAGTTGTGACTGGTAAATAAAGGTTCTATGTGGTGACAGGACAATTGGAGATTGAAGTGCCAGCTATTTAATCTGGGGTTCAGTCTATAGGATGCCAAATAAATGCTCATTAATTAATTTACAGATATTTCTTGAGTGACCCACACATGGTGATGAAGACAAGGTGGATATCTAGAGGAAAGACACAGCCTCTGCTCCAAAGTCACAGTCTGGCAAAGGAGATCACATAAATAAATGCAAAACTGGCTAATACTTAAAAATGTACTCTGGGAACTATGAAACATTAGAGAAGAGAGAGGCTAACCCATTCTGAAGGATCAAAGGCTCCTCAGAGTAGTTGCAAGTTGACCTGAATATTAAGGAGTTAGATAGCTGTGGAACAAGGGTGGGGCAGAGAGGGAAGAAATAATCTATATGAAAGCTGTGTTAATGGAGAACACAGGGGTCTCTTGGGTGTGTTATTTGCTCAGTTGTGCCCAACCTTTGCGACCCCATGGGCTGGAGCCCACCAGGCTTCTCTGTCCATGGAATTCTCCAGGCAAGAAACTGGGGTGTAGCCATTCCCTTCTCCAGGGGATCTTCCCAGCCCAGGAATCAAACCTGGGTCTCCTGCACTGCAAGCAGACTCTTTACTGTCTCATGTGTGCACATTTCCAGGCAGAGTTCTGATTATCCCTTCCATGATGGCATGGCTTCACTCTGATGATCTTGCTCTGTGAGGCTGAAAGACCATTTGGTTCTAATTCCTAGTTAGTAATATATTGCCCAGCATGGGCTATTCCATCCTGACCTATTCCATGGTGGAAGTATACTTTGCTGATTTACTAAACAACTGTGCTATCAGTAGGGGTAACCCCATCAGTGTTTTGAAGAAGCAGGCCATTCTGTACATGGTTATCCCACCCTGAAACCTCGGGAATTCCCTGTTACCATCAGGAAAAGCCTTAACACACAGGTAATGGAGAAACTATACTTCTCTCCTATGCACTTCCAATCTAACAGTCAGGGTACCAGACCTAAGGATGATGGATGCCAGGGAATCAGTATGTGTTAATTAATGCAAGCTTGAGTCTGTGTTAATTTATCAGGCTCCATTGTTGGCTAGCCTCAAACTTGCATCATTCTGAGTGGATATGGTCAATGGGTACCTTCTATGGGAGATTAATAATGAATGACTCATGAAAGTTACAGTACAGGGCCATATGAAGAAGTCGATGATCCCACTGATTGCTCTGTTAATTAAGGTGAGCTAACCACCATAATCAGAGAAGGCAATGGCACCCCACTCCAGTACTCTTGCCTGGAAAATCCCATGGGTGGAGGAGCCTGGTGGGCTGCAGTCCATGGGGTCACTAAGAGTCGGACACGACTGAGCGACTTCCCTTTCACTTTTCACTTTCATGCATTGGAGAAGGAAATGGCAACCCACTCCAGTGTTCTTGCCTGGAGAATCCCAGGGATGAGGGAGACTGGTGGGCTGACATCTATGGAGTCACACAGAGTCGGACACGACTGAAGTGACTTAGCAGTAGCAGCAGCAGCCACCATAATAACCAGTCACTGAGTATTGAATGATTCAAACACAACACAAGGTTTTGGATTTTTTTGTCTTCTGATATGTAATAGTGCTGAGTAGAAGAACAGTTTGTTGGAGTGATGCTCACCCATGCAATTATTCAGGAACCCAGGCTGGTGGAGGCTGTGCCATATTCAAATTGTGACTGTGAGGGTCACCTTGGGGGTAATCTCCATTCCTGCCAGTTAAAAGGGAAAGGAACATAAAGGAAAGGGTAAGGGAGGTTTTTATAAGATGTGAATACAAGTGGAACACACCACATGTATTCACATTCCATTGGCTAGAACTCAGTCACATGGCCACATTTAATTGCAAGAGAGTTTAGGAAATGTAGTCTAACTTTATACCTCCAATGAAAAGAACATGAATTCTCTGTAACAGCTAGCAGTCTTCCACAATCCTCCTACTTGGTACCACCTTTGACTCTTAGACTTTACCTAGACTTTGTGCATGACCCAATCATTACCCTCAGCACGACAATCGTGATTTACATCTATTGTGTGCAAGCCATGTGGCCGTATGCTGCATCCTCACTCCTGGTATCCAGGGTGATGTGACGTGACAATTCATGGTTGATCACCAAGACTGTACAAATAGGAGCTGGAGAAGCTTACCCTGTGATCTCATGTCTGGAGGGCCACATTGTTTTAAGATGATAGAATCTGAAGCTTTGGTCTGCTTTATTTGTTCATAGTTCTGTATAACATTCTGACTGAACAAAGAGTTCCAAACAAACAAGCAAAAAAACTGGGAAGTAACTGGGCTAGACGTCTAACCAATTTCTGTGCATCCTAGATTGTGTCAGAGAAACGACTTGTAAAATTATGATTGAATAGTAGTGAGTTGTGAGAGATACCTAGAATTCAGTTTTAAGAGATAGAAAGTATATGAAAAGAATATAGAAAAGAAAAGACAGAAAGTATACGAAAAGATTCTGACATGTCTGAAAGTCTTTAAAATTAACTGGAAAATGTATTTATGCATTTAAAAAAAAACAACAACAAAGAAAAGCAAAATCCAATCAAGCAAGCTAGAGTTGGGAACGCAGTTTTCTGGGGTAAATGGAATAAATCGTGTAACGTGTAATTTGATGGAAGTAAACATTCTATGAGGCCAGCCAGTGGAGGGTTTTGGTGTAACCATGGTAGATGGAATTAGGCTAGCCCTATCAGTACTGCTGACTGATATCCAGTCACCATCCCAGGTAGAACCCCAGGTCATCATGTAACCTCAACTGAATCAGATATTCTCTCCCCAGATTATGTGTATAGCACTACTGTTTCTTTATTGTGTAAGCATTTTTCAAAACTCAGAAGACTTAAAATTAAGTATTGAAATGTTTAAAAGATCAGAACCGTAATATTAATGTTTTTATGTCAAAATCTAGAAAAATTTGGAATTTTAATTACTAGTAATGTTTACACACTTATAACCTATTAGAACAACAGTTAAGCTTCGTAGTTTCAATTTAAACTATATGACTGAGTAATTGATTTAGTCCTGCAATTTTAGGTTGAAATCTTACTAATTTTACATACAGTGTTAAAATATTTAAGAGAGCTTAAATTTCACTGAATTAAAAGTCTAATTTATTAGATTTATAAGAATTATTTAAGTATGGAGAAAGTTTTTCAGCCAGGTAATTGACGTATTTAAAAAGAAAATTGAATATATTAAATTTATAATGTGCAGTTTAAAATCTGTAAAGGAGCTTAACCAAGTTTACAAACCAAACATTAATAGCCCTCCTTCCTTAACAATTAAATGATTGTTAATTTGCTAGATTTAAAGGTAAAATAGTAAGACTTGCAAACTGAGCTCAAAAGCTTAAAAAGAAGGATTACATTTTTAGATAACTTTAAAAAGTAGATATTAATTATTACAGCCAAGAAGATAATCTACTGGAATTCTGTGGCACAGAATAACCACTCTCAAAGACACAAACACAACATTTGTGTTTATGAGATTTTATACTCAAGATTTCATATGAGATTTCAGGCAACTTGTAAAAAGAAAAAACATCAGTCAACCAATTGTATGTTGAAATTCCATTTTGATGGAATTGACTAGTCTTCAGATTCCTATCTCAAAGAGCTCCTGAGAGCAAATCCAGAGATGCAGGGTCTATTCATTCTGTGCACTGTTGTTCCTCAAATTGAGCAATCTATGTAGACCCCCTTTAAAGGGGGAAATGCTCAAGGACCCCTGTGTTAAATTATCTTTATGTTACTTAAATCTGTTTAACATAAAACTAAATATAAACGTTCATGGTAAGAGCTCTAATATGCTCCAAACAACTTAACCAACTAAATAAAAACTCAAATACAAACATAATAAAATTCAAATGAACAACATTAATGTACTGTGATGAGTAATGTTTGGCTGAAACTCAATCATAGTTTGCAACACGAGTGTGGTACTGGCTGTGCACTGCTAGATCCTCAGATACTGGAGGGCCGGTTATCACCCTGTGTACCGGCTCCATTTGCACCACTTCTCTCCTCTGAACTACCTTGTACAGCCGGCTGTGATTCAGTTTGTGCATCATTTAAAATAAGGTATGTGCTTCAAAAAGCATTCCTATACATAAATAGACCAAGAGATGGTTAAGTAATTTATCCCTAAAACATGCACATCACTTTTATTCAGGTGTGTATAAGAAAGGGAAATGAACTTTCTGTCTTTTTTGTTGAATTAAAGGCATTTTGAAATTATTATTAAGAATGCCAAATGTTTTCATGGAACAAATGCTTTCCAATACAAAATGCTAATGGAATTAAAAGGCATTAGTGTTGATCAAAAGAACTGAAAAAACATTTCCACTATACACGATCACAAGGAAAAGGGTTCCAGTGGGTTGAAAACATATGTCAAATAAAGGAATCAGCATGAACTGAAAGGTTTAGATGGAAGAACAGGTAGCAGGATCCAGATTATGTGACATACATATATATATATATATATATTCAAGGCACATGACTAGGCTAAACAGGTGGCTAGGTTTCATAGACCAATTTGTTCTTTCATTGGGAAAATAGTCAAATGTAATATAATTTCCATTTACTGGCCTTTATTGATAAATAAATGCAATTAGATCTATAGAGCAAATGTTGTCCTTTCAGATACACACCAAAAGTACACGCTAGCTAACAGATGCCAGAGTAGCCAAAGCAGTATGATTACATTCCAGTTTTTTTTCACACTGCAGTTACATGGATGTTAGCTAAAATGTCTTTACATTGTTTCTAGATATCATACTGTCTACTCTCAAGTTACACCCATCATTTACTATTCAGTTCACCTCTGTTCTTTTCTCATTAGTAGGAGCCATTAAAGCTGTGGCACTTGGCAAGAACTTAATTGAAAAAAAAGCCAATAATGCTGACATTTTGTGGCAGACCTCTGTTATAAGGTGGTTACTGAGCTGATTCAGAATATCCATCCAGCAAAGTTTCTGAATTATTATAAAAATGAAAATGTATTTTAAACGAATTAAATAAAACTCACAGACAGTTGAGGGTATCCAGTTTGAGACCCTTGGTAAAGTGGAAAGGGCTTAAGCTTTGAAGAAAGATAAGGGCTTCCCTGGTGGCTCAGACAGTAAAGAATCTGCCTGCAATGCGGGAGACAGGGTTCAATCCTTGGGTCAGGAAGATCCTCTGGAGAAGGGAATGCAACCCACTCCAGTATTCTTGCCTGGAGAATCCCATGGACAGAGGAGCCTGGCAGGCTACAGTGCATAGGGTCGCAGAGTTGGACACAACTGAGCGACTAACACTAAACTCAGGTTCAAATTCTTTAAGCTTTTCTACTTAATCAATAGTTGTGTGATCTCTTTGTGTCTCTTTCCCCATTTTTAAAATAAGGATAATAATACCAATCACAGAGAGTTGAAAATAGAGTAAGCACTCAGTGAAGTGAAGTCACTCAGTTGTGTCTGACTCTCTGGGCTCCTCTGTCCATGGGATTTTCCAGGCAAGAGTACTGGAGTGGGTTGCCATTTCCTTCTCCAGAGGATCTTCCTGACCCAGGGATCAAACCTGGGTCTCCCACATTGTAGGCAGACACTTTACCGTCTGAGCCACAAGAGAAGGACACGGTGAGAGAGTTGCTATTATTATTAGAGATTAGCTATACTGAGTATGAGACTTCCCTGGTGACTCAGATGGTAAAGAATCTGCTTGCAGTGCAGGAGATTTGGGTTTGATCCCTGGGTCAGGAAGATCCCCTGGAGAAGGGAATGACTACCCACTCCAGTATTCTTGCCTGGAGAATTCTATGGACAGAGGAGCCGGGCAGGCTACAGTCCATAGGGCTGCAAAGAGTTGGACATGACTGAGCAACTAACACTTTTGCATTTCACATTTTATATATATGTTATTAGGTATATTTACCAAATAACCTGTTCCCAAGTTATGTGTGCGGGTGTGTACGTGGAGGGGGTTGTGTAGTCGGAAATGTTACCCACATCGGACACAAAAGAAAGATATTATAAAGCAATGCAACCTCCCTGGTGGTCCAGTGGCTAAGACTCCATGCTCCCAATTCAGGGGGCTTTGGTTCGATCCTTGGTCAGGGAACTAGATCCTATAAGCTGCAACTAAAGATCCTGCTTGCTGCAACTAAGACCTGGTGTAGCCAAATAAGTAAATAAATATAAAACAATTGTTTTCCAAATGTGTTCAATGGAGCCTGGATGAAAGGGGGGTAGAGATGGGGGTGGGAGAGCTAATGGGGTTCAGGGTTTCTACTTTCTCTTCAATGAGGGCAATTTTGTTTTATATACATGCTTTGCACCCAGGAATTACATTTAAGATAATATTGAATAAATAAGTCTTACAATTAAAAATGAAAAACATCTGATAAACCATTGCTTTTTAGTATAATATTATAATGATGATAATGACTTTTAATCCATTATTACATGGCAGATACTACAAGAGTATGAGTTAGGTATTATTATTATTATTATTACTAGTACACTAGTAACAAATTAAAACTATATATATATATATATATATATATATGTGTGTGTGTGTGTACTTTTGCCTCCTGTAATGCTTTGAATAAAATATATACTTGGCAGTGCTATGGCAACAACCTGAAATATTCCTCAATTTTGAAAGCACTTGTAAATAGATCTTCCAGGTCTAAACTTAAATGTAATTTTTTAAACATTAGACAAAATCATTTTCTCACCTTTTTGAAATACTAACCCATAGCTATACATAGCCATCAGCTAGGAATTCACACCTCTCCATTCCACCTCTTAATGAGTCAGCATCCTTCATTTGATTCCTATTAAAATGAAGAAGCGTGAAATCAGTTTTGGGTAAGTTGAGAAAAATAGACTGCCTCTGAATTTTTCAGACTGTAATTTCATCCCAGGGGCCCTAGAAACACAAATACATGCATGCCTCCTAGCTAACACACCACATCTCATGTACATGTGCTGGGACACACACACGCTGGGAAAGGGTTTATTATTGTTATGCAAATATATCTCTTAACTAAAGACCGGAATGCCAAATTGTCTAAGGAATTTATTAATTCTGAGCTCTGAAAAAAAAATGCATGAGGATGAAAGAAAACATTGCCTAAATTTCTTATAAAATTATCTAAACTGCTACTTGTGTTTGGGGTTACAGAGCTTTTGTTGTCATCTGACATGTATTTTTTTGTCAAAGAATGAAAAATTCGGTTGGCCTTAGAAAGCGTGAAAAGAATCATCTCATTTTACTGGCCAAAGGGTTCCCTTTCATGTTGCAACAACCCAGTGTTGATGGAAATCTGGGACGTTGTTGCTCAAATTCTCAAAGGCACAGATGAGATTGGGAGACTGTTTCTCTCCCTTCACCTCTTAGCACAGGGGTGTACAGCTGTAGCTTCTGTCCTGACACCCACAGACGGCCTCCGAATCGATCTTTCTTTTTTCCCTTCAAGGAAATAATTATTTTCAACAAATTTGGTTGATTAAAATAACCATATCATTTAAATAGGTCTTTAAAACAAGTAAAAAATTTAAATGATTATAAAACCTGTGCTTTCTGCAGTGTAATCACAACCAGAAGCGCTATGTGTACATAATAAATAAGACCACGGCACAACTATCACACAATGTCACAAATACTCTTTGAAACCAGGAGGATATACATAAATAAATTAGTTAGTTAGGAGGAAAAGTCTGGCTACTGCAGGCAATGTATGAGAACATGCTGTGATGAAAGGACTTTAAGATTTAGGAAAACAGGACTATTGCTTTTAACCTTTAGTAACTAGATAGATTATATTGGAAGAGTCACTAATTTCTTTTGAAACTTTGTTTTTTTCCTATGCTGAATACAAAGATTTCTAGCCCTACCCGTGGTAAGTACTCAATGTGATAATATGTGTTTTATAGTTCATTAGTGCAGTTCAACAGATATGTCCCCTCCATCAGGTATGTGGAAGGATTGCGCTTGTCACTTGCTTTGAGGTTAAGTTCACTTCAGTTCAGTTCAGTGGATCAGTTGTGTCCGACTCTTTGTGAGCCCATGAACTGCAGCACGCCAGGCCTCCCTGTCCATCACCAACTCCTGGAGTCCGCTCAAACCCACGTCCATTGAGTCGGTGATGCCATCCAATGATCTCATCCTCTGTTGTTCCCTTCTCCTCTTGTCCTCAATCTTTCCCAGCATCAGAGTCTTTTCCAATGAGTCAACTCTTCACATCATGTGGCCAAAGTATTGGAGTTTCAGCTTCAGCATCAGTCCTTCCAATGAACACCCAGGACTGATCTCCTTTAGGATGGACTGGCTGGATCTCCTTGCAGTCCAAGGGACTCTCAAGAGTCTTCTCCAATACTACAGTTCAAAAGCATCAGTACTTTGGCATTCAGCTTTCCTCACATTCCAACTCTCACATCCATACATGACCACTGGAAAAACCATATCCTTGACTAGATGGACCTTTGTTGGCTAAGTAATGTCTCTGCTTTTTAATATCTTATCTAGGTTGATCATAACTTTCCTACCAAGGAGTAAGCGACTTTTAATTTCATGGCTGCAATCACCATCTGCAGTAATTTTGAAGTCCAGAAAAATAAAGTCAGCCACTGTTTCCCCATCTACTTGCCATGAAGTGATGGGACTGGATGCCATGATCTTAGTTTTCTGAATGTTGAGCTTTAAGCCAACCTTTTCATTCTCCTCTTTCACTTTTATCAAGAGGCTTTTAAGTTCCTCTTCACTTTCTGCCATAAGGGTGGTGTCATCTGCATATCTGAGGTTATTGATATTTTTCTCCCGGCAATCTTGATTCCAGCTTGTGCTTCTTCCAGCCCAGCGTTTCTCATGATGTACTCTGCATAGAAGTTAAATAAACAGGGTGACAATATACAGCCTTGACGTACTCCTTTTCCTATTTAGAACCAGTCTGTTGTTCCATGTCCAGTTCTAACTGTTGCTTCTTGACCTGCATACAGATTTCTCAAGAGGCAAGTCAGGTGGTCTGGTACTCCCATCTCTTGAAGAATTTCCCACAGTTTAATGTGATCCACAGACTCAAGGGCTTTGGCATAGTCAATAAAGCAGAAATAGATGTTTTTCTGGAACTCTTGCTTTTTCCATGATCCAGCTGATATTGGCAATTTGATCTCTGGTTCCTCTGCCTTTTCTAAATCCAGCTTGAATATCTGGAAGTTCACAGTACACATGTTGCTGAAGCCTGGCTTGGAGAATTTTAAGCATTACTTTACTAGTGTGTGAGATGAGTGAAATTGAAATTGTGCAGTAGTTTGAGCATTCTTTGGCATTGCCTTTCTTTGCAATTGGAATGAACACTGACCTTTTCCAGTCCTGTGGCCACTGCTGAGTTTTCCCAATTTGCTGGCATATTGAGTGCAACACTTTCACAGCCTCGTCTTTGAGGATTTGAAATAGCTCAACTGGAATTCCATCACCTCCACTAGCTTTGTTCGTAGTGTTGCTTTCTAAGGCCCACTTGACTTCATATTCCAGGATGTCTGGCTTTAGGTGAGTGATCACACCATCGTGATTATCTGGGTCGTGAATATCTTTTTTGTACAGTTCTTCTGTGTATTGTTGCCACCTCTTAATATCTTCTGCTTCTGTTAGGTCCATACCATTTCTGTCCTTTATCAAACCCATCTTTGCATGAAATTTTCCCTTGGTATCTCTAATTTTCTTGAAGAGATCTCTAGTCTTTCCCATTCTATTGTTTTCCTCCATTTCTTTGCATTGTTCGCTGAGGAAGGCTTTCTTATGTCTCCTTGCTGTTCTTTGGAACTCTACATCCAAATGGGTATAAAATTCCTTCTCTCCTTTGCTTTTCACTTCCCTTCTTTTCACAGCTATTTGTAAGACCTCCTCAGACAGCCATTTTGCTTTTTTGCATTTCTTTTTCTTGAGGATGGTCTTGATTCCTGTCTCCTGTACAATGTCATGAACCTCAGTCCATAGTTCATCAGGCACTGTGTCTATCAGATCTAGTCCCTTAAATCTATTTCTCATTTCCACTGTATAGTCATAAGGGATTTGATTTAGGTCATACCTGAATGGTCTGAGTTAAATTCACCCATTCCAGTCCATTTTAGTTCGCTGATTCCTAGAATGTTGATGTTCACTCTTGCCATCTCCTGTTTGACCACTTCCAATTTGCCTTGATTTATGGACCTAAAATTACAGGTTCCTATGCAATATTGCTCTTTAAAGCATCAGAACTTGCTTCTATCACCAGTTCCATCCACACTGGGGTGTTGTTTTTGCTTCGGCTCCATCCCTTCATTCTTTCTGGGGTTATTTCTCCACTGATCTCCAATAGCATATTGGGCACCTACTGACCTGGGGAGTTCCTCTTTCAGTATCCTATCATTTTTGCCTTTTCATACTGTTCATGGGGTTCTCAAGGCAAGAATACTGAAGTCTTTTGCCATTCCTTTCTCCAGTGGACCACATTCTGTCATACTTCTCCACCATGACCTGTCCATCTTGGGTGGCCTCATGTGGCGTGGCTTAGTTTCATTGAGTTTGACAAGGCTGTGGTCATGTGATCAGATTGACTAGTTTTCTGTGATTATGGTTGCAGTGTGTCTGCCCTCTGATGCCCTCTCATAACACCTACAGTCTTACATGGGTTTCTCTTACTTTGGATGAGGGGTATCTCCTCACAGCCACCCCTCCTGACCTTGAACGTGGAGTAGCACCTCTCAGCCTTCCTGCACCTGTGCAGCTGCTACTCCTTGGACGAGGGGTTGCTCCTCTAGGCCCTGCTTATTTAACTTATATGGAGAGTACATCATGAGAAACGCTGGGCTGGAAGAAGCACAAGCTGGAATCAAGATTGCCAGGAGAAATATCAATAAACTCAGATATGCAGATGACACCACCTTTATGGCAGAAAGTGAAGGAGAGCTAAAGAGCCTCTTGATGAAAGTGAAAGAGGAGAATGGAAAGGTTGGCTTAAAGCTCAACATTCAGAAAGCTATGATCATGGCATCCAGTCCCATCACTTCATGGGAAGTAGATGGGGAAACAGTGGAAGCAGTTTCAGACTTTATTTTTTGGGGCTCCAAAATCACTGCAGATGGTGATTGCAGCCATGAAATTAAGACGCTTACTCCTTGGAAATGAAGTTATGACCAACCTAGATGACATGTTGGAAAAGGCAATGGCAACCCACTCCAGTACTCTTGCCTGGAAAATCCCGTGGATGGAGGACCCTGGTAGGCTGCAGTCCATGGGGTTGCGAAGAGTTAGGCACCGCTGAGCGACTTCACTTTCCCTTTTCACTTTCATGCATTGGAGAAGGAAATGGCGACCCACTCCAGTGTTCTTGCCTGGAGAATCCCAGGGACGGTGGAACCTGGTGGGCTGCCATCTATGGGGTCGCACAGAATCAGACATGACTGAAGTGACTTAGCAGCAGCAGCAGATAACAAATTAAAAAGCAGAGACATTACTTTTCCAACAAAGGTCTGTCTAGTCAAGGCTATGGTTTTTCCAGTGATCATATATGGATGTGAGAGTTGGACTGTGAAGAAAGCTGAGGGCCAAAGAATTGATGCTTTTGACCTGTGGTGTTGGAGAAGATTCTTGAGAGTCCCTTGGACTGCAAGGAGATCCAATCAGTCCATTCTAAAGGAGATCAGCCCTGGGTGTTCTTTGGAAGGACTGATGCTAAAGCTGAAACTCCAATATTTTGGCCATCTCATGCGAAGAGTTGACTCATTGGAAAAAACTCTGATTCTGGGAGGGATTGGGGGCAGGAGGAGAAGGGGATGACAGAGAATGAGATGGTTGGATGGCATCACCGACTCGATGGACATGAGTTTGAGTGAACTCCGGGAGTTGGTGATGGACAGGGAGGCCTGGAGTGCTGCGATTCATGGGGTCGCAAAGAGTCGGACATGACTGAGTGACTGAACTGAACTGACTGACTGAATGATCTAGTAGCTTTCTCCACTTTCTTCAATTTTGGTCTGAATTTGGCAATAAGGAGTTCATCATCTGAGCCACAGTCAGCTCCTAGTCTTGATTTTGCTGACTGTATAGAGCTTCTCCATCTTTGGCTGCAAAGAATATAATCAATCTGATTTCGGTGTCAACCATCTGGTGATGTCCATGTGTAGAGTCTTCTCTTGTGTTGTTGGAAGAGGGTGTTTGCTATGACCAGTGCGTTTCTTGGCAAAACTCTATTAGCCTTTGCCCTGCTTCATTCTGTACTCCAAGGCCAAATTTGCCTGTTACTCTAGGTGTTTCTTGCCTTCCTACTTTTGCATTCCAGTCCCCTATAATGAAAAGGACATCTTTTTCGGGTGTTAGTTCTAGAAGGTCTTGTAGGTCTTCATAGTACCTTTCAACTTCAGCTTCTTCAGTGTTACTGATTGGGGCCTAGACTTGGATTACTGTAATATTGAATGGTTTGCCTTGGAAATGAACAGAGATCATTCTGTTGTTTTTAAGATTGCATCCAAGCACTGCATTTTGGGCTCTTTTGTTGACCATGATGGCTACTCCATTTCTTCTAAGGGATTCCTGCCCACAGTAGTAGATATAATGGTCATCTGAGTTAAATTCACCCATTCCAGTCCATCGTAGTTCGCTGATTCCTAGAATGTCCACGTTCACTCTTACCATCTCCTGTTTGACCACTTCCAATTTGCCTTGATTCATGGACCTAACATTCCAGGTTCCTATGCAATATTGCTCTTTACAGTATTGGACCTTGCTTCTATCACCAGTTCCATCCACAACTGGGTGTTGTTTTTGCTTTGGCTCCATCCCT
>NW_011494877.1:1013469-1022703 GCF_000754665.1 Bison bison bison | reverse complement strand
CTTACCATCTCCTGTTTGACCACTTCCAATTTGCCTTGATTCATGGACCTAACATTCCAGGTTCCTATGCAATATTGCTCTTTACAGTATTGGACCTTGCTTCTATCACCAGTTCCATCCACAACTGGGTGTTGTTTTTGCTTTGGCTCCATCCCTTCATTCTTTCTGGAGTTATTTCTCCACTGATCACCAGTAGCATATTGGGCACCTACCGACCTGGGGAGTTCATCTTTCAGTGTCATAGCTTTTTGTCTTTTCATATTGTTCATGGGGTTCTCAAGGCAAAAATCCTGAAGTGGTTTGCCATTCCCTTCTCCAGTGGACCACATTCTGTCAGACCTCTCCACCATGACCTGTCCAGCTTGGGTGGCCCCACACGGCATGGCTTAGTTTCATTGAGTTAGACAAGGCTGTGGTCTGTGTGGTCAGATTCACCTGTTGTCTGTGATTGTGGTTTCCACCTGTCTGCCCTCTGATGACCTGTCTCAGTGCCTACTGTCTTACTTGGTTTTCTCTTACCTTGGATGTGGGGTATCTCTTCATGGCTTCAAAGTGCAGCTGAGGTTAAGTATTGGCATATAAAATGCTCTGTCTAATAAAATGTGAGCAGAAGTGAGGTGTGTCACTTTCAAGTAGAAACTTTAAGCACCGGCGATTGATTTGTACATGCCCTTCTCACTGCAATAGTGGTTGTAGAAGCTCTTATTGAGATGACATCCTGATCTAGTAATCTTGCCTGGAGAATTCCATGGATGGAGGAGCCTGGTGATCTATAGTCCATGGTGTGGCAAAGACTGAGTGACTAACACTTTCACTCATTTTTTGTGCAGGATATGCCAATAGATGTTGTGATGGAAGAAGCTAAGATTAAATTGAGGAGGGGTATTTATAGACTTTTAGAGTCAAGATTTCTCTAAAGAGAGAGCCAAGTGGTGAGGATAAGGGGATGGAATTTCAAGAGAACTGCTACAGAAAATTTTACCCATGTTTCTTGGAGTTTGAAGATTCCTAGGGACTGGTGTCTGGCTTACAATTTACAAATAAAAACCTTCCAGGAGGCTGGCTGATGCATCCTATGGTGGGGGCCTGCTCTTCTAGAGTCTGGTGGGGATAAGTGTGTGACCCTATTTCCCAAGCCAGATAGGTCAAGGTGACCCCAATAGAAGGTAGATCAGAGGCTGAGGAGGAGGCTAAAGATGGCCAGATCTAGAAGAAAACTATAGGTGGCAAGTCCCCAGGGTGCAGGAACGGAAGCTCCAAATGCAATGGTTGACCTAAAACATTCAAAAAACCCAACACTGCAGGACTACCATTCAAGATGGTGCCGGTTATTGTTATCCTCATATCTACCTGAAGGAGGGCCTTGGAGAGGCTAGCAAGTGGGGAAGAGGTGGATAGAATCTTTTTCCCACATAAGATTTCCAGTCCTGAACTAGCAGGGGGAGGGGAAGGGAGAAGATTGGAAGCAGATGAGACAGCAAAATTTTAATCTGCTATTGCAATTTTTAAAAAACATAACTTGTAGAAGAGACTCTGCAATAAGTCTCTTTAGCAAAAGAGATGATTTCTAAACCCAAAAAAGTAGTCAAACTGCTTCTAATAATTTTTTCCTATTCTTTTTATTTATTTATTTAAACTGAAGTATGGTTGATTTACAATATTGTATTAGTTTCTGGTATACAGCAAAATTATTCAGTTAATGTGTATGTACACATTTTTTGTTGTTGTTAGATGCTCAGTCATACCTGACAATTTGTGACCCCCCATGTACTATAGCCCTACCAGGCTCCAGTATCCATGAAATTCTCCAAGCAAGAATACTGGAGGGGGTAGCCATTCCCTTCTCCAGGGGATTGTTCCTGACCCAGAGATTGAAACCAGGTCTCCTGCACTGCAGGCAGATTCATATATACATATGTGTGTGTGTGTGTGTGTGTGTGTGTATACACAAGGAGATCAAACCAGTCAGTCCTAAAGGAAATCAGTCCTAAATATTCATTGGAAGGGCTGATGCTGAGGCTGTAGCTCCAATGTTTTGGCCACCTGATGCAAAGAGCCAACTCACTGGAAAAGACCCTGATTTGGGGAAAGATTGAGGGCAGGAGGAGAAGGGGGAGACAGAGGATGAAATCATTGGATGGCATCACTGACTTAATGGACATGAGTTTGAGCAAGCTCCGGGAGTTGGTGATGGACAGGGAGGCCTGTGCGCTGCAGTTCATGAGGTCGCAAAGGGACACAACTGAGTGACTGAACTGAACTGACATACATATATATATATATATATATATATATATATATATCTGAATATACATATATTCTTTTTTCAGTCTTTTTCATTATAGTTTATTACAAGACACTGAATCTAGTTTCCTGGCTGTACAGAGGACCTTCTTTATCCATCCTACATTGAATAGTTTGCATCTGCTAACCCCAACCTCTCAGCCCTTCCCTCTCCGCTCCCTCCCCTTGACAATCACAAGTCTATTCTCTGCATCTGTAAGACTGGGTTTTTGTTTTGTCAATATGTTCATTTGTGTCACATTTTAGATCACTCATGTAAGTGATATCATATGGCATTTGTTTTTCTCTTTGACTTATTTTACTTAACATGATAATCTTGAGGTCCAGCCATGTTGCTGCAAATGGCATTATCTCATTCTTTTTGTTGCTGAATAATATTCCATCATATATACATATACCACAGGTTCTGTAGCCATCCATCTCTCAGTGGACATTTAGGTTGTTTCCATGTCTTGGCTATTGTAAAAGTGTTGCTGTAAATGTGGACTTGTGTCTAATGATCTTTGAGATATTATGTTGAGATGCTGCCATGGCGGTAGGGTTGTGTGGAGAGACGGAGGCCTCTGAAGAGATGGTTAGAGGTGGAACAGCCAAGCCTCATGAAAGGCAAGCTTCCCCTTGACAGGGAGCAGGTGTCACTTTGGGTGCTTTTCTGGCTTTTAGGGCTAGGAAAGAGCCTCAGTGGGCATCGGCTCTGAGGAGCCTGGGAACAAGGATCTGATTTTCCAGTTTCAGGAGACTGTGGCGATTTGGAGAAGGTGCATCTGGCAGTGACTTTTATGGAAAATCGCCTGGGAGTCACTGCTGAATGTGAGCACTAGGTGAGGTCCTTGGTGCCTCTGCCTTGTCCTTCAGAGGGAGTCCTGCTCCCCGAAGAAGGGAGGATTCAGGGTCATACTTAATTTGATTTAAAAAAGTTAAATAATTGACGTCTTGCACCTGGATGTAGTGGTTATAAATTTATAACCACTGCATGAGAGAATGGGGCCACAGGGTGCAATCCTGGAAAGTCAGAGGAGGGGAGTTAGGCCACCCTTTAATTAACTGCTCTGTACAACATGTCTGTCAAGTGCACGCTGGGCAGGTACCTAGAGTCCCATTCTGCTGGCAATAAAATTAAGTCACAAACAGCTTGTCCACCTGGGAAGATCTTGGAGTGAGAAATTATCAAGCCAGAGAGCTGGAGATCAGATGGCCACTCTGGCTCCTGATCACCCCCTCCTTGGACTCCTTCCTTCAGACGCCTTCCTCCAGAAACACTGGGGCCACAGGAAGGCAGAAGGGGAAACATGTAGGAAAACCTCAGTGGGGATTGAATTCATACCTGCCTGTAGGTGGAAGGGAATAAAAGGGGAATTTACAAATCCATCAGGCAAAAGGGGGCATTAAAGAGAAAAGAGAACAAGTTATAAATGAAAAGGGGTGGGAAATTAATGGGGACTAAAATAGAGTAAAATTTTATGTGCTCCACAGGGTATATAACACTTCACATGCAATTAGGAATTAAATCATGACTCCTGCAACCTCTGTTCCCTGGAGGCAAATGTAAGAAGTGATAGTGTTGGGGGTCGGGGACGGGTGGAAAGAAAACTCCAGAGGGCCATTGTCACAGACTTGGGGTAGGCATTGGGTATCCAGCAGCGAGACCTCTTGGCTTTATCTGTGTCCTCCGTGGACCTATATTTACAAAGAGAACAAGGCTCAGGTATGGGGAGGGGAAAGGAAGCAAAACAAAGCTGCTCTTTCCTCTCTTGTCTCAGTCATGCATAGTGGAAAAGGGATTTACACTCCCATTTCACAGGGAGCGTGATTTCTCCTGTAAACGAACAGAGGTACACTTCCTAATACTGGTGACAGCTAACTTATGCTCAGAATTTTCAGTGTGGAAAGCACTTTCATAAATATGGCCCTGTGGGAACAAGATCCTCTGAGACAGATAGGAGCAACTGTTTTAAATGTTCCATCTCCCTTATTTTACAAATGAAGAAAATGAGCTCAGGAAACTCACCTAAGGGGCCCAAGATCACACAGATAACCAGCAGTGGAATCTGATATTTCAAACCCAGGTTTTGTTGACCAAAATATTAATGAGGATGATGATGCAAAAGGCTGTAAATAAGAAAGAGTTTATTGGGAGTCTTACAAACTGCAATTCAGGAGACACAAATTTGAGTAACCTTGAGTGAAGAGAAAGAGTCTTATAAAGACAAAGGCTCATAAAGACAAAATGTCATGAAATTGTTAAAAGTCATCTGGCGAGATTTGTGATTGACTCTGATACAAATAGGAAAATATTTGTCCTTAAGGAATTATGAGTTGATTTAGGATAGTTGTCAGATAAGTATTGTACCTCAGATAAGTAGACAGACTATTGCAAGTTATTTTATGGCAAGAGTCCCATAAATACCTTGAGTTTCTGGATGACACAATCAGGTCAAAAGTCAGATTTCATACCGGCTGAGACATGTGTAAATCACACTTCTTAACTAACCTCCCAGCTCCATTTTAGAGAGCTCTTTTAGCAATATCAACTCCATTTTGATTTTACTTTCACAGTCTTAAAATTCTAATATAGACTCACTATTTTCCTGGGGGGAGAAGAGGGTAGAAAGAGGAGAAGGTTTCCACAGGGACAGAGTATATGGAACGGTACAGTTGCCACCCTGAGGCCTCCGTGACCCCAGATGCTCCCCTCCCAGAGTTTACAAGCCCGCAAGGAGAATGTCTCCACTCATCCCTGGTTCTTCTCAGCTTTGGTTCTCCAGGCAGTTTTCATGGGACAGTTCTGTAGTGCTTGGGATGGCAAGACGTTTGCATCAATGCCTCCCAGTCAGTGCAAAACAGCAGTATCAGCCTTGGTTATCATGACAACAGAAATGCCCCACTCATTTCCAAGTGCTTCCTGGAGTCAGAAGCACTAGTTGAATATTATACTCCTGAGAGCAAGGGTAGCACCTGATGTTAGAGGCTGAACTCTGTGAGTTTGGAGCGTGGTGTCTCCCCTGGCCTTGCACAGACAGAAACCGAACCACAGAACTGAAGCATGGCAATCCATAGCCCACTGGCTGGATCAGCAACAGTTAGCATAAGGAAGGGTGGAACAGGGATCATGGATGCCACTGTCTGAAACAGAGTCCAGGCCTCCACTGCTTTTTCCTCTAGAGAGATTTAGGGGCATTGTGAAAATCATCTATTTTTTCTGATAACTTATTGATAGGAAGACCATAGTTCCTGGTTGACCAGGGGATCCTAGTTTATTCCTGTTTTCTTGGCATCAGTATCAATAACTTCTTCTTTCCCTCTAAAATATGTCCTGATTTCTGTAATAAAATATATGTTCCTCATAATACAGAGAAGTCAGGGTAATTCCCTACACCATGTTCCGAGAAGCTGAGAGACGGCAGCCTCTATACAACCTAGAAGGACTTCTTTTGATTATAACGTGTATTTGGCCATTGTTATGGGCTGAATTGGGCTTCCTAGGTGGCCCCAGTGGTAAAGAACCCGCCTGCCAGTGCAGGAGATGCAAGAGATGTAGGTTCGATCTTTGAGTTGGGAAGATCCCCTGGAGGAGGGCAGGGCAACCCACTCCAGTGTTCTTGCCTGGAGAATCCCATGGACAGGGGATCCTGGTGGGCTCCAGTCCATGGGGCTGCAAAGAGTCAAACGTGACTGAAGTGACTTAGCACACATGCACACATGGGCTCAATTGTGTGTCCCTCAAATTTGTATACTGAAGTCTTAACACCCAGTACCTCAGAATGTAACTCATTTGGAGACAGGATCTTTGGTAAGTGAGTTACTTAAAGTAAGTTAAAATTAGGTCATATGAGTGGGACCTAATCCAATATGACTGGTATCCTTAAAAAAAGAAAAGATCAGGAACATAGCAATCCGAGAGAGAAGACCTCATGAAGACAGAAGGAGAAGATGGCTGTCTACAAGCCAAACAGGAGGCCCTTATAAGCAACCAACTCTGCCAACAGCTTAATCTCTAACTTCTAGCCTCCAGATCTGAGAAAATATATTTCTGTTGTTTAGGTTATCCAGCCTGTGGCACTTTCTTATGGCAGCCCTCATAAGCTAATAGAGTCATCCTCTGGGATGCATAAACAAAGCAGTATTGACCACCAGGAAATAAAGTAATAATGTTCTTGGGACAATGGGGGCCTGGGCCTGATTTACCCAACAGCTTCACTTGGTTTGTAGGACCAAAGGCCTGAGTAAGAAAAATCACTCTCTAGGGCCCACATCTAGAGAATGGAACCTAGTCAGTCTGAAGTAGCCATGAGGAGTTAGTGGTCCAGTCTGTGGGAATCGTGGACCTTTACAAAGCCCTGGAAACAAGGCTTGAGGTCCTTCTCAGCTTCCCCCACTAGCGACTGATCCCCTCTTCCAGTGGGGCACTTTAAATTTCCTGACCAGAGTTGTTCTTGTTGGTTGTATTTGCCACCAAGAAACAAGACTTTAGTGGCACCTCCTGGCCTTTGGAATTCCATGGTGACCACCATAAAGCACACACACCAGAGAGCAGGGGGTAGAAATGACTTTGTCTTATACCCTTATTACTCTGGAGGCTGGGTTACAGGCGTGACTAGCATTCCCCTGTGTGACTCATGGGGCCAGTAACCTTTAATTGGGTCACATCCATTCATTATGGGCTGGATTTGGAGCCAACTCAATAGACTTGCATTTACATCAGGGCTTTGCCAGTGCCAGTTTTACCATCTTAGGCAAAAATACAGAATCCTTTTATGATTTGGGAATATAAGAATATCTGCCAATGAGTGTTATTATAAGAATTAGGTGGGATGATATTTGTGAATTTTTCAAAATGCTCTCCACCTAAAGAAGCAGAACTGATGCCAGTAGTAACATTTCCGGACCAAGTCTAGCTTCAATGGAGCCAGCTGCCTTTCTGACCCAAAGAGGTAGACGTTATTAAAATACATTTTTTAGTGGAACTCACAAACCATGCTCAAAGTCATGTACAAGCAACTGGTGATCTGTTTCCCACAACCTGTATTTCCTCCTTGTTCTTAGGCCTTTCTGAGTGAGATCTGTGGTTTCTTTGCTTGGAGCACCTACATTCTGAACTTTTCTTGCTGCTGCTGTTGTTTAGTTGTTGAGTCATGTCCAACTTTTTGCAATCCTATGGACTACAGCATGTCAGGCTTCCCTGTCTTTAACTATCTCCTGGAGTTTGCTCAAACTCATGTCCATTGAGTTGGTGATGCTATCCAACCATCTCATATTCTGTCATCCCCTTCTCCTCTCGCCTTCAATCTTTCCCAGCATCAGCCTTTCTCATGAGTCGGCTCTTCTAATAAGTGACCTAAGTATTGATGTTTCAGCTTCAGCATCAGTCCTTCCAATGAATATTCAGGGTTGATTTCCTTTAGGATGGACTGGTTGGATCTCGTTGCAGTCCAGAGGACTCTAGGAGTCTCCTCCAACACCATAGTTCAAAAGCATCAATTCTTCAGTGCTCAACCTTTTTTATAGTCCAACTCACATCCATACATGACCACTGGAAAAACCATAGCTTTGACTGTACAGACCTTTGTTAGCAAAGTGATATCTCTGCGTTTTAATACAGTTTAGGTTTGTCACAGCTTTTCTTCCAAACAGCAATCATCTTTTAATTTCATGGTTGCAGTTGCTGTCTGCAGTGATGGTATACAGACATATATATATATATATGACTAACATACAGGTATATATAAATGAGAAAAATTATATATGTATAAGAAGAAATTCTTTTATATATGTATTGTGTATTTGTACACAAACATATATTTATGTAGATATATATATATGTATATGCAAAAGAGTAATTGCTGAATCAAGAGATATGAACATTTTTGAGGTTGCTGATACACACTGTTGCTGTGCACACTATGACCTTACAGATAGGTCCTATAGTACCCTGAGGTTGTATAGGGTAGATATTTCACTGGATAGGAATGAGCACTTTCATTAAAAGAAATATGTGCTAATTTATAGACAAAATAATATCATTTTAATTTCTACATCTTTAAAAATAAACTAACGGTGAGACTGAACATTTCTCATGCTAATTCACTAGCATCATTTTGTCTTCTTATGAATTGTTGGTTTCCATATTATTATTTTTTAGGGTTCTATTGTTCTTTTTTAACCAATTGGTGTGTACTTGTAAATAGAGTTGCTAGACCTTTGTTTGATACCATTTTATGCAGATGAGGAAATGTGCCTAAGGTTACATAGCTAGTGGCTCAAACCAAATTCAAACTGAGGTTTCTCTGACTCCAGAGCTTATTCTCTTCCAATTACACTGTCCTTTCCAGCGCACCAGGGAAATGGTGAATTAAGACAATGTCTGTGTAGGGTCTGAGGCAACTCAGAGCCAGGACCTACATAAACGTGGAGCTTAATTACTGCCATGCAGGTCTTGGAAATGTCTCATAAATAATTTCTTATTTAACCTCAAAATACTTCTATTAAACAAAAATCAAGTATAATTATGATATTGACATTTTACAGATGAAGCTGCTAGGGTAAAGTGATATCCATGTGCATTAGGGCAAGTGGAGGTCAAATTCAGTCTTAGACTCAATACTATTATTTTATGATAATACATAACACTCCATTTATCTGTCACCATGAGAAGGAAGGAGCAGGTCACTTCAGTTAATTTCCCATTATATAAAAATGACTCCTTAGATACCAATTTTAAAGAATCTTTTATAAAAGTTTCACCAAAAAATATGACTGACTGCACACATTTGTTTTTTCTTCCTCTTGAGAAGCCATTAAAATGATAGTAAATAAAATGTTCAAAGGTATAAAACACAACAGTGAAGAAAACATCATGGATGAGACATTTAAATAAATTCCTGAGAAAGAGAGAGAGAAAGATTGGAATTGAGAGAGACTGAGAGAGTAGAC
>NW_011494877.1:1003825-1013369 GCF_000754665.1 Bison bison bison | reverse complement strand
AAGAGTCTCAATGAAGTGATGCTACTTAGAGTGTGATCAGCTGCAACAGCATCACTCCCAGATTTGTTAGGAATTCATGGGCTCCGGTGCCAGAGCTGCTGATTCTGACTCCATGGGTGGGGCTGGGGATATGTATTTAATAGGCTCAGGTCATTCTTGTATATGGTCAAGTTTGAGAAGCATCCATCTAGAGAATGCCTGGGTGATACATATGAGGAAGCTGTTCTTTGCCTTCCTTGTTCCAGAGGGGCTTGACATTTCTAAGCCCCAGATGCAAGGGAGATAGAGGTAAGTGTCCTCCTTTCATTTGGGGGGCCCAGGGCAACAGGACACCCAGAGTCTTCTAGCCCCCAGCTTGCCCTCCTTCCCTCTGTTCTGCACTACCCAGGGCCTCCCGGACTCCTGTGTAGTCAGCCCAGTTGGCATATCATAGCTCCACCCACACCTCCACAGATGGCTCCCTTTGGCTACTGTTCAAGGCTTAGGGGAGCAGTCCATACAGTGCCTGAAAGAGGACTTAGGGGTCAACTGGGCAGAGAATTCTGGGGTCCCAGTCACTTAGGGCTCATCTTAGTTCAGAAAGGAATCTGTGAGCGTTGGATAGTTTCTCTCATAGTCTCTCAAACTCCTTGCCCAGTGGGGAGAGCAGGGGCTGGAGGAAGGACCTTGCAGGAGCTTCTATAGCACAGGGACCAGAGCAGAGGCTTCCAGCACATGGCTGGAAGAGTGAACAGGAAAGTAACATGGGTTTATAAATAGAGAAATTAATTGAAAGCACATACACAGAACCCATGGCATTCCTTAACCCCTTTATTTTCCCTGACTTCCAGACAATTCTCTAAATTGAGAAATTGGATGTCCTTTAGAGAAAAGATTTCTGCATTTTTCTCCCAGGGATCTTCCTAAAAGATAGTCACACTTCTAGCCTAATCATCCTGGGCCATGACCTGACAGATGAATGCCCTGACTAGAGGTACAAAACCCTAGTCAGCTCTTGGTTGTCACATTTAAGATATAGACACAAGTAAGGATCAATGGACAGTGGAGGATTGCCAGCATCATGAAAGAGAAGAAGACAAGGTAGAATAAAGTAAGCCCATAAAAAAAATAACAAGAAAATCTAAGAGAGCATAAAGGAAACTCTAACTAGAATTCTCTGCATTAATAAGAATAGTTAGCATTCATAGCGTAAGATATTATTGTATAAGAATGGAAAATTCAAAGCAGTAAATAGCTATTTGATCAGTACTCTGGTTGCCAAAGTGGCATCACATTTAGCCATACAATAACCATTCAACTCTCTTCCTCTTTTCTGACAAAATTCTGATTGTGTTCTCCAAACACCTTGTTTCACAGGAGACTTGGTCACTCCCTGGCACCAGGAGTGAATCTTGGGTAGGATAATAGTGGTAATCCTGCTTTGTCATGTAATTGGCTTAAGAATGAGTATGTGAGAGGATATTGGCCAATGAGGTTTGAAGAAAGTCTGTATTGCTGGTTCTGGGAAAGATTTTTCTTTTGTAAAAAAGGATGCAATACAGAGGTTTCCTTTTCCTTCCTCCCATCTAGTTGTGTGAGGATGTGATGCTTGGAGTTGCTACAGCTATCTTATCACTGCTGCTGCTGCTAAGTCGCTTCAGTTGTGTGACTCTGTGTGACCCCATAGACGGCAGCCCACCAGGCTCCCCTGCCCCAGGGATTCTCCAGGCAAGAGTACTGGAGTGGGTTGCCATTGCCTTCTCCATCTTATCACTAAAAGTCTATAAGTCCAGCGACAAGGATGGCACAATGAAACTGCCAGAGCCCCTATGCCATTAAGCATCTGAGTTTATTAATCTATTGGGCCACCAACCTCTGGACTTTTTCCTATAGGAGATCATCTATCTCCTTTTTGTTTAAACCATTTTGAGTTGAGCCATCACTTACTGGTAGTCTAATTGAAATATTAAAATAAAAATATTCAATAGAACTTGTAGAATATAACACCAAGAAAACCTCCAAAAATAATTTTTAAAAAAGTAGTGGAATATATGCATTAAAAGATCAGACTTAGAGGATCACTCCAGGAAGGGATTCTAGAAAGAGTAGAGAAAATGGAGAAGGGTCAATTACCAAAGAAATAGCACAATGGAAATTTCTCAGAGTGATGGTTGGTAAGTTTCCAGTTGGAAGGCCTTCCCTATTATCAATTTGAATAAATGAAAAAGATCAAAACATTGACACATTATACTGTAGAATTTCAGAACAGCAAGGATAAAAAGTTGTTTCCAGAGAGGGAAAAATAGGTCATGAGAAGACCACTTATATCGACTGTATAATAATAATACTGTATGCTAAAAGTCAGTGGGACAATTCCTGTAAAATACTAATGAAAAAATATTTCTGATAAAGTATTCTACACTCAACCAAACTGACCTTCATAGGAAAGTAGAATAAATATATTTTTAAACATACACTGAAAAAGAAGATATGTGGAAATTTATATTATTATTTGGCAAATACCCATTTTTTTCTCCCCCTCTATTTTAGAGGATTATACTTCCTTATCCCTTTGAGGATTGGCTATGGGATGTTCTTCATCCAGGGTCTGCAAGTCTATGTGACATATAGCATATTGATCAGAAGTTTTAAGTGTGATTCTGAGGTTAACTTAGGCCTCTTATGTTCTATCCTCTTTCATAAAAAAAATCAAGCCTGAGGCAGTGCTGACTTTTAAATCTGGGTCCCAGAATGGGACCAAAACTTGAACCTATCCCACAACTTGGAAGCAAGACAAATGGTGTTGAGTTGTTTCAATGGAAAAGGAAGTCTAGATATGATAGAGAGCTTGCATAAAAGAATAGCACACCCCCCAAAGACCATAAGAATATGTCCCTTCTATCCTGATCCAGACCCTCGGATCCTTTCTCATACATCTTCCCTCAGATTTCTGATCATATAATTGAGAAATCTTATAGTTTGTTTTCTGGGTTATCTCCTACCATTTATACCTTGAAATGACTCCTAGGGGACTGGATAGAATTGAATCTGGCCATAGCCACCAGAGTAATGAGTGGACGTTGGGATAGGATCAGCATTGAGAAGGATCAGCATTTTCCCGCAACACAGATGTCATCACATTTCTTCAGGGAGGAGAAGGCTAGTCTCTGATAGAGAAGAAAGGCATGCAGCTAGTAATAAACAAATCCCGGCAGAATATGATGATTAAGTGTCTTTAGTTTCATTTGAATTTACTCATATATCCTCATTCCAAATTTTGATGTTTGAATTCTCCCTAATTAGCTTGCTGAATTTAACATAAGAGATTATTCAAGCTTATAAATTCTATTTGTATTGTAATTCAGTCACATCCACAAGATTAAATATTGGGTTGGCATTCAGACATCTCAATCTGAAGTTAGAAGGGATAAGCCACTTTTATTGTTCTACATAAAGCAAAGGAATTTTGTGGTCACTTACCTGGACCTTGACCTGGAAATTTAGAGCTCTGAGGTCCTCATCTTCTTTTCCATGCTCTACAGCATACTTAAGTACATCCAACCAACCATTTATATATATATAATCCAACCAACCAAAGTAGAAACCTTTGTTTCTACTAAAATGTTTTATGGAGCAAGTTATTTGCTTACTCAAAGCTGTGCTTTCTGTAGGCTCTTGACTCTAGGTGACCACAGTGATGACTTAAATAGCTGTTTTGCTACTGTATGCCATGGACAACCAGTGTCCCATTTACCACTAGTAGAAATGGGATCATTAATGTCTTTTAATATAGTCCAATCATAGAGTCCCACCCTTTTAGATTCTGTTCATCAGGAACCATATCTGGAGCAAATAACTGTGTCAGTCAAGGTTTAGTTAGGGAAGCAGGATGATTCTGACTGTAACAGGATATGGCATTTATCATAGAAACTATACCTTACACAGTTGTGAAAGAAGTTTAAGTGGAGATGTGAGATGAGATGTTAGAAGATCAAAGAAAAGAGGTACTGGCATGGGTAAAGAGGTCAGGATTTGGGAGGGAATCTAAGAAACCAAGCCGAAGTAGGAAACTTAGAGGTGGGTCATTGGGAGACTATTGCTTCTGAACCACCTCTTTGTGCCTGTTGCTAGGTAATGGGAGGGGGCCTGCGTTATTGCTGGTCAGCTGGTCAGAAGACCTGGATGTGGAGGGAGACGAGTGAAGACAAGCTGGGACTTGCTGGGCACCTCTGTTTCTTTTGGTCAATATGTTAAACTGAGAAGAACTTTGAAGAGGAAGGGCTACTCCTTCCCTTGCAGCTCCCCTGATTCAAGCAAATTCTTCTAACAATTCCAGCCAAGGATCACACAGAAGGGACCCTGGGAAATCTAGTTTCTGGTCTATTCAAGCTGCAACAGAACAATCCCACACACATAACTGGGACATCATGTATTTTCTCATCCCTCAATTATTTCTAAGATCAATAAAGGTGATTATCAAACCCACTGATACAGCTCTTAATAATGAATTTTTATGTCTAAATAAAAACTTCTGGATCACCCTCAGGTGAATATTAAAAGTTAATGATATACACATATCATACTGTCTATACAGAAGAATTTCAAACTTAATTTCCTAAGACAGACATATGACAATCAGAACATAATTGAAGGTATAGGTATAGATGCATATAAATGTAGGTATATTTACATATTGGAGAAGGAAATGGCAACCCACTCCAGTATTCTTACCTGGGAAATCTCATGGACAGAGGAATCCGATGTACATAGGATTGCAAAACTGTCGGACATGCTGCTGCTGCTGCTGCTACTGCTGCTTCTAAGTCATTTCAGTCGTGTCCGACTCTGTGTGACCGAAAAGATGGCAACCCACCAGACTCCCCTGTCCCTGGGATTCTCCAGGCAAGAACACTGGAGTGGGTTGCCATTTCCTTCTCCAATGCATGAAAGTGAAAAGTGAAAGTGAAGTCACTCAGGACTTAGGAACTAAACAATGTATATACATATATATTTATTGGATGGTGGATTACATGCAATTTACTTCCTGCTGATTTTTTTCCAGTTATATTATTTTGAACATATATTATTTTGTAAGCAGAAGTTTCATAAGTTAGAACCAAATTAATAAATTCTTTCTGTTGCCTGTATTTGGGATTAAATACTAAATGGCACATATGAATAGGATAAATATTAAATTTAATCTTTCATAACCTATGATCTGGAACTTCTAGCATTCTAGATACTACCAGCTGAGTTCTCAGCTTTGAATTCTATGAGTGGACCAATGACTCCTTTTCTGTATTTCTTCCTCTTCCATCACTTTTGATGGTGCTACCAAGAAAACGGACTTTCAAAGTTGCAACCCTTCCTACCCACACTCCATATTCCCCTTCACATAAGTGAAAACATTAACCTTCTCATTTAATGAAAATCATGGCCCCAAGGCTTTGGCGCTGGACAGAGACATGGACTGCCTTAGGAAGAGGCAGGTTGGAATTGGCTGCTTCTGCCTGGGTCTGTGCACTTGAAATCTCCACACATCAGAGCAAAGTGCCTGGCCTCATGAAATGTTATTTGAATTTGGCTACTGGGAAAGAAGGGTAAAAATCTAACAACTGTATCTTAGTTTCGTCTTTGGGTTGGAGAGTGGGGATATGGGTTTCCATGACCCTCAGGGAACAAAGAAGCTGGGTTGGCATTTAATTTCATCATAGGAATCATCCACTATGACCATCCAGGGGCCGATGCCCGCCAGCCTCTGCCCTCTGACTATATTTAGTCCATTATGAATATGGAAAAATATTGAAAATGATTCACATCGACATCCCTCTGTCTAGCCTAATAACATCAAAGTCATTAACAACGAACGGAAGCTCACCCTGACAGTGTGATCCTCCTCTGCCTGTCTTGCACACTGGACACAGGAAACTAGCCTGCGTGCCTTGCCTCTCCCTGACCACCCTCCTGCTCCTAAGAGGGGAAAAAAATAGATGCCAAGGAAAGAAAAGGTCTCTGTTGGCTCTGTGTGCTATTGAAATGTGAGCCAGCTGGAGTCAGGCCCTCGTCATGGGAAAGAGGGGAGGGTGAAATGGGCATTGATCGAGAGACCTCCTCTGTCCCTCTCTGTACCTTGCCCTGCTCCCTACGAATCCCAACTGAGCAGCTGATGCTCTACAATCCCAACTGTCATTCTCCCATCTGGCAACCTTAATGTCTTCATTATGATGAGTTCTGCTCAGGTTTTTCTTATAGAGGGCTTTTCCATGTATTACCTCACATGTTACTCCACTACGACATGAGTCCATGGTCCTTTGCCTTTAGAGAATTTATCAGAGTTTATTTATTTAAATATGAATGTGTTTTCTGCACAGCCTACAAGCTCTGTGAGGGCAGGGACTTTATTTTGCCCACCATTTTCTAGGCCTGGAGCCTATAAAACTGATGAGTGTCTAGGGGTTTTAATGGACTCTGTGGGAGAGGGAGAGGGTGGGGAGATCTGGGAGAATGGCATTGAAACATGTACAATATCATGTATGAAACGAGTTGCTAGTCCAGGTTCGATGCACGATACTGGATGCTTGGGGCCGGTGCACTGGGACGACACAGAGGGAGGGTCTGGGGAGGGAGGAGGGAGGAGGGTTCAGGATGGGGAACACAGGTATACCTGTGGTGGATTCATTTTGACATTTGGCAAAACTAATAAAATAAAATAAAAAATAAATAGTTAAATAAGTGAATAAAAGGATGGGAGAAAGAAGGAAGCCAGAAGGGAGAGAGGGCAAGTGAGAAGAGAGAGGGCAAGGCAGAAAGAGAGAAAGAAGTTGAGAGATAAAATAGAATGAAATAATTGACTTTATTTTATAGTAGGAGAACTAGAGATATGAACTGGTGAGCCATTTGTTCAGGTCTCTTTGCAAAACAAAGGAAAAGTGTGTATGAGTTACTGCATTTTTCACATTTGGTCTTTGGGCTTCCCACCCAACCCTCACCATGAAGACATTTGTTCCCCTAAAATTAACATTGATTATGTTGTGGGCTCACCGTGCCCTCCCACTCTTGCTCTGCCTTTCTCTGGTCTGTGACAGGTCGTGATAGGCAAGTAAACCCTGGACAGCTGTGTGGTCTAGGCAGAGTACCACACAGTGACAGAAAGACCTGAAACCGCTTCTTGTACTGTTTTTGGTGTGGGCTTGGGGTGGTGAGCAATTTCTCTAACCTTTATCGTTATCTTCACCATCAAATTGTCCAGCCTAATTCTTCTAACCCAAGGCTAACATTAATCTCCTCTTCTCAGATTCATTGCTTGGCATGTGACACCGAGAAACCCATAGTGCAGCTTCATCTACTTGTGTTCAGTTTCCTGTCTTTTCACATGTCTCTTCCTATATCACATCCAACATCTGTGCTCTCCAGGAAGAGTCTGCTCCCGAGCCCCTCTTGGCAGGGACAGAGTAGAATCTCCACCTTTTCCAGCATCAAAGTATCTTCCTAAACCAAGAGAAATGGCTCATGGAGAAGTGAGATCAATTAGTCCAAGACCTACTTGCAGCCTTTTGAGAGCATAGACAGAGGATTCCTTCCTACAGCCAAAGAAAGATTTGGAGGAAAACTCATGCAATTTCCTTCTTCTCTGCTTCCAGTGAATACCTGAGAATTTCCCAGCTCTTTGAAGTTGAAGAGAAAAGGAACTTATTGATGTCTTCATTCTACTTCACAAAGGGGAGTGAAGAAGAATTAACATTGTAAATATCATTGATAAGCGTTTGTTCAAAGTTGACCAGTTGGATTATTAAACAAATGTGTGTGAAAGATTGGATAAAGGTATGGATTTTCTTTAGGAACCAGCATGTGATCAGCAAGACAAATCATGTCAAACCCTTCTCCTGAGAAACTACAATGTATTGGAAGATTGGGCACATGTCACAGATAGGATATACATCCTTCAAACACTTGCATTGCGATTGGAAGTTTGGATGGAACAGCTAATATGATGAATTATGGAAATGAGATTGAAAATAATCTCAGTAAGTTCTTTTTTTTAAACTTTTTAAGAAAGACTTTATTTTTATAAATGTAAGTTTTAGTTGAAAGCAAAAATTTGAGTGTAAAATAGAGTTCTCATATACTCCCTGCCCGCACACATGTACAATCTCCCCCACTATCAACATCTCATGTCATAATAGTACAATAGTTATAATCAGTGAACCTGTATTGACTTAGTATCAGTGATGTTTACTTAATAGGTTTTTTCCCCATGGCTGCCTGGTTCTCCACCAAAGCTTTCGATGTTTCTTAAAAAATCAATTTTATTGTTGCCAAGGTGAAGAAGTGAAGTGAAGTCACTCAGTTGTGACCCCATGGACTATAGCCTACCATGCTCCTCCATCCATGGGATTTTCCAGGCAAGAGTACTGGAGTGGGGTGACATTTCCTTCTCCAGAGGATCTTCCTGACCCAGGGATCAAACCCAGGTCTCCCTCATTGTAGGCAGATGCTTTACCATCTGAGCCACCAGTTGCCAAGGTATTAGAGAATTTACAAAGAAAGCTGGGCGCTGAAGAATTGATGCTTTTGAACTGTAGTGTTGGACTCTTGAGAGTCCCTTGGGCTGCAAGAAAATCCAACCAGTCTCTCCTAAAGGAAATTGATCCTAAATATTCATTGGAGGGACTGATGCTGAAGATGAAACTCCAATACTTTGGCCACGTGATATGAAGAACTGACTCACTGGAAAAGACCCTAATGCTGGGAAAGATTGAAGGTGAGAGGAGAAGGGGATGACAAAAGATGAGATGGTTGGATGGCATCACTGACTTGATGGACATACGTTTGAATAAGCTCCAGGAGTTGGTGATGGACAGGGAAGCCTGGTGTGCTGTACTGCAGCCCATGGGGTTGCAAAGAGTCGGACATGACTGAGTGACAGAACTGCACTAAACACATGGTGAGTGTTCTCATTTTAAGTGTATAGTTTGATGAGTTTGGTCAAATGTATACATCAGGTTACTACCACCACAATCAGAGTACAGAGCTTCAGTGCTCTTTTGATATTACAATATAGGTTACTAACTTCACCCTCCACTGTCTGCCAACACTTTCCACCAAGGCCCAGAAACAGAGAGTAAACTAAATATTTGAGATGAAAAGTATATTTTTTATCATTATTTTTAATTGCAGTAAAATACACATAAAATTTACCACCTTCATCATTTTAAGTGTATGGTTTATTAGTGTTAAGTATATTCACTTTGTTATGCAATCAATCTCTAGAACTTTCTCAGAGATGGAAAATATGTTGAATAACTTTTAAGTTAAGTTACCATTTAGAACTGTTTAGGCACTTCCTGAATTTCCAACAGCTAGGGCATACAGGAATTACTTTGTGTAGTGATTAAGGAATCTCATTCAGTTCAGTATCAGTTCGGTCGCTCAGTCGTGTCCAACTCTTTGTGACCCCATGAACCGCAGCACGCCAGGCCTCCCTGTCCATCACCAACTGCTGGAGTCTACCCAAACCCATGTCCATTGAGTCGGTGATGCCATCCAACCATCTCATCCTCTGTCA
>NW_011494877.1:1002672-1003725 GCF_000754665.1 Bison bison bison | reverse complement strand
CTTCTCCTCCTGCTCTCAACCTTTCCCAGCATCAGGGTCTTTCAAATGAGTCAGCTCTTCGCATCAGGTGGGCAAAGTATTGGGAATCTCACTGCTCTGGTTTAAATCCCAGCCGCACCACTTCACATATTATATCATCTCTAATATACTGCCAATCATAACATACATCATTATTATTTTAAATACTAAAAAGGAGGAGGAGGAGCCAAGATGGTGGAGGAGTAGGACGGGGAGAACACTTTCTCCCCCACAAATTCATCAAAAGAGCATTTAAACGTCGAGCAAATTCCACAAAACAACTTCTGAATGCCGGCAGAGGACATCAGGCACCCAGAAAAGCAATCCAACTCTTCGAAAGGAGATAACCTAGTGGCGGGGAGGCGATAAGTCGCAGCATTGGCGCTCGCCAAACACCTCATCACTTGAGCTGCTCGGACCTGGGAAGAGCACAAAACTCAGGCCCAACTGAGTCTCCGCCTCTGAGGACTACCCGAGTGCCTGAGGACTACCTGAGCGGCTTGGACCTGGGAGGTACATGCAACCCAGGGCCAGCCTCGGATTGTTCCCGGCGGAACAACCTAGAGCCCGAGCAGTGTGGGCAGGGAGGCTACACGCGCCGTGAGCGGGGGCAGACTCAGTGTGGCTGAGGCACTGTGAGCGCACGCCAGTGTTATTTGTTTGCAGCATCCCTCCCTCCCTCCCCACAGCGCGACTGAACAAAGAGAAGAAATACAGCTCCACCCATCAGAACACCGACACAAGCTTCCCTAACCAGGAAACCTTGACAAGCCACCTGTACAAACCCACACAGAGCGAGGAAAAGCCACAATAAAGAGAACTCCACAAACTGCCAGAATACAGAAAGGACACCCCAAACTCAGCAATTTAAACAAGATGAAGAGACAGAGGAATACCCAGCAGATAAAGGAACAGGATAAATGCCCACCAAACCAAACAAAAGAGGAAGAGATAGGGAATCTACCTGATAAAGAATTCCGAATAATGATAGTGAAATTGATCCAAAATCTTGAAATTAAAATGGAATCACAGATA
>NW_011494877.1:1001396-1002211 GCF_000754665.1 Bison bison bison | reverse complement strand
AAAGACAAAGACTGGCTGAATGGATACAAAAACAAGACCCCTACATATGTTGTCTACAGGAGACCCACCTCAAAACAGGGGACACATACAGACTGAAAGTGAAGGGCTGGAAAAAGATTTTCCATGCAAATAGGGACCAAAAGAAAGCAGGAGTAGCAATACTCATATCAGATAAAATAGACTTTAAAACAAAGGCTGTGAAAAGAGACAAAGAAGGTCACTACATAATGATCAAAGGATCAATCCAAGAAGAAGATATAACAATTATAAATATATATGCATCCAACACGGGAGCACCGCAGTATGTAAGACAAATGCTAACAAGTATGAAAGGAGAAATTAACAATAACACAATAATAGTGGGAGACTTTAATACCCCACTCACACCTATGGATAGATCAACTAAACAGAAAATTAACAAGGAAACACAAACTTTAAACAATACAATAGACCAGTTAGACCTAATTGATATCTATAGGACATTTCATCCCAAAACAATGAACTTCACCTTTTTCTCAAGCATACATGGAACCTTCTCCAGGATAGATCACATCCTGGGCCATAAAGCTAGCCTTGGTAAATTCAAAAAAATAGAAATCATTCCAAGCATCTTTTCTGACCACAATGCAGTAAGATTAGATCTCAATTACAGGAGAAAAACTATTAAAAATTCCAACATATGGAGGATGAACAACACCCTGCTGAATAACCAACAAATCACAGAAGAAATCAAAAAAGAAATCAAAATTTGCATAGAAACGAATGAAAATGAAAACACAACAACCCAAAACCTGTGGGACACAGTAAAAGCAGTC
>NW_011494877.1:998892-999314 GCF_000754665.1 Bison bison bison | reverse complement strand
AAAGCAAAAATAAACAAATGGGACCTAATTAAACTTAAAAGCTTCTGTACATCAAAGGAAACTATTAGCAAGGTGAAAAGACAGCCTTCAGAATGGGAGAAAATAATAGCAAATGAAGCAACTGACAAACAACTAATCTCAAAAATATACAAGCAACTCCTACAGCTCAACTCCAGAAAAATAAATGACCCAATCAAAAAATGGGCCAAAGATCTAAATAGACATTTCTCCAAAGAAGACATACAGATGGCTAACAAACACATGAAAAGATGCTCAACATCACTCATTATCAGAGAAATGCAAATCAAAACCACTATGAGATACCATTTCTCACCAGTCAGAATGGCTGCGATCCAAAAGTCTACAAATAATAAATGCTGGAGAGGGTGTGGAGAAAAGGGAACCCTCTTACACTGTTGGTG
>NW_011494877.1:995689-998282 GCF_000754665.1 Bison bison bison | reverse complement strand
ATGCTTGGGGCTGGTGCACTGGGACGACCCAGAGGGATGGTATGGGGAGGGAGGATGGAGGAGGGTTCAGGATGGGGAACACATGTATAATTTTTTTTTAATTAAAATTGAATAAAAAAAAAGAAAAAAAATAAAATAAAAAGGAAAACAGCGACTCTAATTAAACTAGGAAAGAGTACCTTAGTAATTGTCCTATATGACACAAGCATTAGTTCCTCCAATCTCTAGTCGCCTTGAAATTTATCTCTTCCTTTTCAAGGACTTCCGTCATTTACTACAGTGTCTTTCTTAGCATGTGATAGGCTATTCTTTTGTACATATATCAGGACTGGAAAAGGTCAGTTTTCATTCCAATCCCAAAGAAAGGCAATGCCAAAGAATGTTCAAGTTACTACACAATTGCACTCATTTCACACGCTAGCAAAATTGTGCTCAAAATCCTTCAAGCTAGGCTTCAGCAGTACATGAACTGAGAACTTCCTGATATACAAGCTGGATTTAGAAAAAACAGAGGAACCAGAGATCAAATTGCCAACATCCACTGGATCACAGAAAAAGCAAGAGAATTAAAAAAAAAAATTCTGCTTCACTGATTACGCTAAAGCCTTTGACTCTGTGGATCACAACAAACTGTGAAAAATTCTTAAACAGATGAATACCAGACTGCCTTACCTGCCTCCTGAGAAATCTGTATGCAGGACAAGGAGCAACAGTTAGAACTGGACATGAAACAATGGACTGGTTCAAAATTAGGAAAGGAATACATCACGGCTGTATATTGTCACCCTGTTTTTTCAACTTACATGCAGAGTACATCATGTGAAATGCTGGGCTGGATAAATCACAGGCTGGAATCAAGATTGCTGGGAGAAAGATCAATAACCTCAGATATGCAGATAACACCTCTTTAACGGCAGAAAGTGAATAGGAACTAAAGAGCCTCTTGATGAAAGTGAAAGAGGAGAGTGAAAAAGCTGGCTTAAAACTCAACATTCAAAAAATGAAGATCATGGCATCTGGCCCCATCACTTCATGGCAAATATGGGGAAAAAGTGGAAACAGAGACAGATTTCATTTTCTTGGGCTCCAAAATCACTGCAGATGGTGAATGTAGCTATGAAATTAAGACATTTGCTATTTGGAAGCAAAGCTATGACAAACTTAGACTGTGTATTAAAAAGCAGACAATCACTTTGCCAACAAAGGTCCATATAGCCAAAGCTAAGGTTTTTCCAGTAGTCATGCATGGATGAGAGAGTTGGACAATAAAGAGGGCTGAGTGCCAAAGAACTGATGCTTTTGAACAATGGTGCTGGAGAAGACTCTTCAGAGTCCCTTGGACAGCAAGGAGGTCAAACCAGTCAATCCTAAAGGAAATCAACCCTGAATATTCACTGGAGGGACTGATGTTGATGCTGAAACTCCAATACTTGGGCCTGATTTGAAAAGCTGACTCACTGGAAAAGACTCTGATGCTGCGAAAGACTGAGGGCAGGAGAAGGGGATGACAGAGGATGAGATGGTTGGATGGCATCACTGGCTCAGTGGACGTGAGTTTGAGCAAGCTCAGGGAGATAGTGAACAATAGGGAGGCCTGGAGTGCCTAGCCTGGCTCCTGAATCTGTACATCCTAACTATGGGAAGAGTGATATCACTTTAAGAAATTTAAGGCAGTTCATGGGGTTGCAAAGAGTCAGACACAACTTAGCAACTGAATAACAACAGGAATAAAAAGGAACAGCTTGAGCTATTTATGGACACTATCCTTTTACCAACTTCCATAAAGGACTTGGTAGTTGTTTTGTTAGAAAATATGAAATTGCTGTTGTTCTCAAGCAATAAATAGTTGCCTCTCCAATATAAAATTTATGATCTACTGCTTTATTTCTGTCTTTTTGTGTACACAATAACTTTTAATTCCAAGTCATAGAATACACTTGAAGATATTTTAAACGGCAGTTTAAGCTCAATGTATGTAACAACAGTTGAATCAATAGCAATATAAACAGCTGTGACCAAGGCCACACAGGTGCACATGTCAGAGTTACATCAAACTGCTGCCTGATTGCCAGTAATTGTGAGAAACCATTGATTATAAGGGAACTCTGATTTCAGAGATGTTTTTTATTTTTTAATTTAATTTTTTTGGAAATTTTCATTATTTTCCAATCTTAAAGTAATTTAACATCAAACTCCAGTTTACTTGGACCTAATGCAATAATAGATTTTGTTGTGTCCACATTTCGGATTTTAATTTTATTTTTAAACTTTACAATATTGTATTGGTTTTGCCAAATATCGAAATGAATCTGCCACAGGTATACATGTGTTCCCCATCCTGAACCCTCCTCCCTCCTCCCTCCCCATACCATCCCTCTGGGTCATCCCAGTGCACCAGCCCCAAGCATCCAGTATCGTGCATCGAACCTGGACTGGCATCTCGTTTCATATATGATATTATACGTATTTCAATGCCATTCTCCCAAATCATCCCACCCTCTCCCTCTCCCACAGAGTCCAAAAGACTGTTCTATACATCAGTGTCTCTTTTGCTGTCTCATATACACGGTTATTGTTACCATCTTTCTAAATT
>NW_011494877.1:980807-995122 GCF_000754665.1 Bison bison bison | reverse complement strand
TAGCCTTCTGTATGTCTTCTTTGGAGAAATGTCTGTTTAGTTCTTTGGCCCATTTTTTGATTGGGTCATTTATTTTTCTGGAATTGAGCTGTAGGAGTTGCTTGTATATTTTTGAGATTAATTCTTTGTCAGTTGCTTCATTTGCTATTATTTTCTCCCATTCTGAAGGCCGTCTTTTCACCTTGCTTATAGTTTCCTTTGTTGTGCAGAAGCTTTTAAGTTTAATTAGGTCCCATTTGTTTATTTTTGCTTTTATTTCCAATATTCTGGGAAGTGGGTCATAGAGTCAGAGATGTTAAACATGAAAATAGTGTGCACCTTATAATCTGTAAAATATAGTGCAGGCTGTGTTCTTGGGCAGGATATTTAACTTCCTTGTGCCTCAGGTTCTTGATCTTTAAAATGAGGTAATAATACTTGTCTCATAAGGTATGTGTGAAAATTGAAATATTTAGCACAGTAAATGATGCATAATAGACATCCAATAAATATTAAACCATTATTTTGATTAACATAGCATTTTAGCTATATCCAAGTATATCAGATATCTGAATAAGATATTTACAAAAAATTACCCTAAACTTAGTGGCTTAAGACAGTAAACATTTATTATTTCACAGCTTCTGTTAATTAGGAATTTCAAGTGGCTAACCTGGGCGGTTCTGGTTCACAATACCTAATGTTGTTGCAGTTAGGATATCGGCAGGGGTGAAGTCATGAGCAGAGTTGACTGAGGTTGTAGGATCCACTTCCTAAATGACTGGCTCCCGTGGTTGTTGGCTGGAGGCCTCGGTCCCTCACCCTGTGTGCCTCTCTAAAGCTTACTGAGCGTCTTCATGACAGCAGCTGGCTTCCCCCAGATCAAGCAATCTAAGAAAGAGGAGGAAATCACAGTGCCTTTTAGGAGCTAGTCTCTGAAGCTGTACACTATTACTTCCACCTTTCTTTTCCTCCTTAAATCACTAAGTCCAGTCCACATTCCAGGAAGGGAATTAAGCTCCACCTCTTCAAGGGAAAGAATTTCTGAACACATTTTAAAACCACTACACCGTGATAACTTTAGGCTAGAATAACTACAATCAGCTTCTCTTTCACCCTCTCAATTATTGGTTTCCTACCTAATATCTACTCTCTTATTTTCCTTACTAACTATATTAGACAATGAGAAACAGATGGTACATTCAAATTAGAAACCTTTGATAAGGAAGTACAGGAAGCTGGGGCAAGCTGCAGCAGTGCAGTTAGCACTATGGTCCTGAAGGGATGAGCATGGGGAGGGTACCAGAATTTATAAGGAGAATCATGTAGGGCAGGCTGTCGAGAGAAGAGTGATCTTTGGTCCAGGGACACAGCCAGCTTGAGACAACTTCAGAGAAGAAAACCAGAGGAGTAAATATCCTGACCTCACTCATCTCCTCCCAATTAGCTGAGGCCAGAGGCATGAAGGCAATGGCACCCCACTCCAGTACTCTTGCCTGGAAAATCCCATGGACAGAGGAACCTGGTGGGCTGCAGTCCATGGGGTTGCTAAGAGTTGGACACGACTGAAGCAACTTAGCAGCAGCAGCAGCAGAGGCATGAAAGCCTGTTACATTTGGAACTTACAGGTAAGCTGCTGTGCGGAAAAGCAAGGTAGAGAAAGAAGGGAGCTAGGTCTGGGTGAGTTGAATCAATGGTATTCAACACATTCTGTCTCCTTTCCCCCTTAATATCTCAAACAGAGGACTCAGGAAATCCCACCAATAACTCTTACATCATGGCGAGTTGTCAGGTTAATTACACTCCCCACCCATGCCCTGTAACAGGAAATTAACATATTAAGTTAAAACTTAACGTGAAACTTAAAACATTAGCCACAGTTGGGTTCTTCATTTAAGTTTGTAAGAGAAAAATAAGGAGAAAGGAAGCAAGGAGCATAAAAAACTGTTAGAATCTGCCTCTGTAGCATCATGAGGTCTAAGCTGCTATCACAGCAGATTTCTTCCACCACAGATTTCTTATCCCCCCTACTCCTTGCCAGATTCTCAGATGCATAGGATTCTTTACTTTGCAGGGATAATGAAATCTGAATTTCCAAAGAATATGTATTTTTGATGGTCAAGTCTTTAATTTGTTTGCCACAGATTCCCATTGACCAGGGTCATGAGGAAAGGAATGCTAAAAACCAGTCCAGTGAGTTCCTTGTGTTCTCAAGATAGTTTTTCTTATTGCTTCTGCATAACAATAACCAAATTTCTCTTTGATAATCAGGATTAACCACTCCACCCAAGGCAGCGATATCCCTTCTCTGCTTATTGATTTGGAGGTTAGAGGGACAAAGAATGAGCAGAAGGCAACAGCAACCCACTCCAGTACTCCTGCCTGGAAAATCCCATGGACGGAGGAGCCTAGTAGGCTGCAGTCCATGGGGTCGCTGGGAGTCGGGCACGACTGAGCGATTTCACTTTCACTTTTCACTTTCATGCATTGGAGAAGGAAATGGCAACCCACTCCAGTGTTCTTGCCTGGAGAATCCCAGGGACGGGGGAGCCCGGTGGGCTGCTGTCTATGGGGTCGCACAGAGTCAGACACGACTGAAGTGACTTAGCAGTAGCAGTAGCAGCAATATAAAGGATGACTTAGTTCCCAAGAGGAAACTTTCCTCTACTGGGCTCTAGAACCTCTAAAAACGTAACTGAAGTTCATAGGAACAGGAAGAAAAATTCTTCCAGAAGGTTATTAGATATTATAGTGAGAGAAGCCTCTCCCAGTTCTATTTCTTGGCTCGTGAATCTATACATCCTGACTATGGGAAAAGTGGTGTCAGTTTAAGGCAAATCTGAAAATTTTTAAAAAGTCCCCCAATTGTGCAGGTTGTTATCTGTCAGCTGGGACCCTAACTGGAACCTCAGCAGGCCAGGCCACTGCTTTATCAAGTCAGCTGCCTCTAGAAGATGGAACATTTGACAAAACCACTGAATTCCGTGGTTGCAAATTATGTCATACTTTTATAAAAGTATGTCTACTGTTATGAGGCTCTGTCTTGTGAGATACAATAATGATGAATGATGTATTTTTAAGCTGACAAATAATGATGATGGCTGAAACACTTCAGGTAGGGAAAGCTAACATTTATGCTGTGAGGACGAGGTGCTGCCTAACTTTATAAAGAGCAGCAGGATCCAGTGCAACCAGCCTGAAACCTGACAGGACCCTCTGGGGAATGCTACCACATAGAGGGCTCAACTTAGACCTCTGCTGGTCGCAAACTGTTCACATTCATCCATGATGGTGACCAGACTCACTTTGCTGGAGGAAGACCATGGTGTTGAGCCCACGTAAAGTCTTCCTCCATTCTTCTGTGGCCACTTTATACCTGAGTCCATTGAGTAAGCTCTGGGGTAGCTGGGAAGAGAATTTGATTGGCATCTTCAAGATGGGTTATCTTGTCCTTAGCTGTGGATACACTTTTGTGAGCATTTGTTGATATAAATCTTTTGATTCTCTCAGAACCCCATTTAAGTAACCCTTGTCATCAATTTTTCCAATTTTATCCTTTCCAAGTTCCTAATTGGTTGGTCAACCCATTAGCCACAGTCCATGAATCAGCAAAGATATTTAACTCAGGCTGTCTTTTCTTTTATACAAAATGTGCAATAGAATATGCTACATACAATTCTGCCATATTATGAGATTCCCTTCCAGAATGGGAATACAGTGCAGTATCTGCAGACCTTTGCTGCATACTGTGTATATCAGTGTGTAACCACATCAGTGCTTTTTCTTCTTCTGTTACTTGGTCATGTTGTTGTTGTTTAATCTCCCAGTCATGTCTGATTCTTTGTGACCCCATGGACTGCAGAGCACCAGGCCTCCCTGTCCCTCACCATCTCCCGAAGATTGCCAAAGTTCATGTCCATTGTATCTGTGATGCCAACCAGCCATATCATCCTCTAATGCCCTCTTCTAAGCTTTCTGCCTTCAATCTTTCCGAGCATCAGGGTCTTAGGAGAAGTGGCATCAGCACAGGGGGCAAGGACCCAAGGTGAAGACTTTGGAAGCTTTTTGTATAGAGAAGGGTGAGTTGAGAGAGGAAATGATGGAAAAGCATGAGTAGAGGAGCTGTCTTCTCTGACAAAGGAAGTTAAGGGATTTGGAGGTTCAAAATTTTCAGCCTATTCTATGTCTTTACAAATATCCACACTTCACATCTCATGGTTCAACTCCTTTCCCACAGAACTCTTAATGTAGCCTAAGAGGTATAGAGGTGTCATACTAATAGGTAGGACACTATGATGCTTGAAGTTCTGCAAAACAGAGTCAGGACTTGATACTCAGCCACATTTACCTTAGGACAGCTGAAAATGAAAGACTCTTCAAAGCTGTCCTGGAGGGCTTCTGTTTTTACACTTAATTCTCAACTACATTGTCATAGCTTTTAATTGGTTTTCCCTAGCTTTGCGCCCTAGGCCAAAACACACAAGAATGTTAACTTGGTCTAAAAGAACTTCTTCATTACCTTCTCAGAACCTAGTTCCTTCCCAAGACTTCCCTATCTCATTCATCATTACCAGTATCCATCTAGCTGCTCAACCCCAAATCAGATTCTACCCTTCTCTCTGCATATCCTACTTCTAGCAAGTCCTATGACTCCACTAATCTCTAAGATGTGCTCTAGTCCACTTACTTTTCTGCCTGTACCATACAACCCTACCCTAAGCCAGTTTCCTAATTGGTCTTGCTTTTACTCTTGGCAGCCTACAATTTATTTTTCACCCAGAACTCTGATTGGTTGTTTACAAATTATAAGTGGTGGTTGTTTACAAATCGTAAGTGGAGCAAAATAACCATATTACCTAAAGTAATCTTTAGTAATCTTTAGACTCAATGTAATATCTATCAAAATGCCAATGATATTATTTACAGAACTGGAACAAGTAATTCTAAAATTTGTATGAAAAGCAAAAGATTTGAATAGCCAAAACAATCTCAAGAAAGCAAGACAAAGCTAGAAGTATCACACGTCCTGATTTCAAACTATACTACAAAGCTACAATAATCAAAACTGTATGGTTCTGGCACAAAAATAGACACATAGATCAATGGAACAGAATAGGGAGCCCAGAAATGAAACCATACTTATATGGTCAATTAGTCTATGATATAAGAAAGAAGAATGTACTGTGAGTGGGGAAAAGACAGCCTCTTTAATAAATGTTGTTGGGAAATTGTACAGCTAAATGAGAAAGAATCAAACTGGACCACTTTTTCATACCATATACAAAAATAAATCCAAAATGGATTAAAAGCTTAAATGTAAGACCTAAAGCTGTAAAACTTTTAAAAGAAAAACACAAGCAAAATGTTCTTTGACACTCATCTTAGCAATATATTTTTGGACTTGTCTCCTTAAGAAAGAGAAATAAAAGCAAAAATAAAAAAAAATGAAGCTTCACCAAACTAAAAAGCTTTTGCATAACAAAGGAAATTATCAACAAAATAAAAAAGCCACCTACTGAATGGGGGAAGATATTTGCAAACAATATAGCTGATAAGGAGTTAATATCCAAAATATACAAAGGATTCATACAACTCAACATCAAAAAACAAACAGCCTCATTGAAAATGGACAGAGGATCGGAATGGGCATTTTTCCAAAGAAGATACACAGATGGCCAATAGGCACATGAAAAGATGCTCAACATCACTAATCATCAGGAAAATGCAAATCAAAACCACAATGATATATCACTTCACACTTGTCAGAATGCCTATTATCAAAAAGAACAAATAACAAGTGTTGGCAAGGATGTGGAGAAAAGGAAACCATTGTGCACTTTCTGTGGGAATGTAAAATGGTGTAGCCACTATGGAAAACAGTATGGAATTTTCTCAAAAATTAAAAACAGAACCCCCATACAACCTAATAATTCTACTCCTGGGTATTTATCTGAAGAAAACAAAAATATTTATTCAAAAAGATATCTGCACCCCTATTTCATGGCAGTGTTATTTATAATTGCCAAGATATGGAATCAACCTAAGTTGAATGAATAGATAAAGAAGATGTAGTATATATTTATAATGGAATACTACTCAGCCATAAAAAGAAGGAAATTTTGCCATTTGCAGCAAGATGGATAGATGCAGAGGGTATTACCTTGTTAAAAGCTACATATGTCCCAGTTCTTCCTTATTTCTCTCTTTTCCTCTATTACTGTTCACCCTAGATCATATGCTACAGGCACATAGGCTTTTCAAATCCTTTGCCCCAGCTGACCTCTCTTCCTGGAATATTCTTCCTTCTGATCTTTGTAATTCAGATTTTAGTGAAAATATCTCTTTGTCAAGACCTCAGCATAGCACTTTTCACCTTTTAACTGTATTTTGTTAGTTATTCCTTTATCTAGTTTTCTGCCTATTTATCATATCCCTCTGTCTTTAGAATTTAAGAAGGAATCTTGCTTGTTTTGTTCACTAATGTTATCTCTGCACCTAGAACATGACCCATAGTAGCTTCTCTTCTGCTCTCAATCTTTCCCAGCATCAGTGTCTTCCAATGAGTCAGTTCTTTTCATTAGGTGGCCAAAGTATTGGAGTTTCAGCTTCAGCATCAGTTCTTCAAAGGAATATTCAGGACTGATTTCCTCTAGGATGGACTGGTTGGATCTCCCTGTATTCCAAGGGATTCTCAAGAGTCTGCTCCAACACCACAGTTCAAAATCATCAATTCTTCGGTGCTCAGCTTTCTTTATAGTCCAACTCTCACATCCATACATGACTACTGGAAAAACCATAGTTTTGACTAGATGGACCTTTGTTGGCAAAGTAATGTCTCCGCTTTTTAATATGCTGTCTATGTTAGTCATAACTTTTCTTCCAAGGAGCAAGGGTCTTTGAATTTCATGGCTGCAGTCACCATCTGCAGTGATTTCGGAGCCCAAAAGAATAAAGTCAGCCACTGTTTACACTGTTTCCCCATCTATTTGCCATGAAGTGATGGAACCAGATGCCATGATCTTAGTTTTCTATATGTTGAGTTTTAAGTCAACTTTTTCACTCTCCTCTTTCACTTTCATCAAGAGGCTCTTCAGTTCTTCTTTGCTTTCTGCCATAAGGGTGGTATCATCTGCATATCTGAAGTTATTGATATTTCTCCTGGCAATCTTGATTCCAGCTTGTGCTTCATCCAGTCTAGCATTTAGCATGATGTACTCTGCATATAAGTGAAATAAACAGGGTGACAATTTACAGCCTTGATGTAGTCCTTTCCTGATTTGGAACCAGTCTGTTGTTCCATGTTCAGTTCTAACTGTTGCTTCTCGACCTGCATACAGATTTCTCAAGAGGCGGATCAGGTGGTCTGGTATTCCCATCTCTTTAAGAGGGTTCAAAGAACCTGATTTCTTTGAAATACTCACATTATTCATGACAAAGGACAACCAACAGCCGTCATATAGGAAATTACTCACTACACCAATGGAAAATGAACAGACTTCCATGGTGGTCCAGTGGCTAAGACTCCATGCTCCCAATGTAGGGGGTCCAGGTTCAATCCCTGTTCAAGATCCCACCTGCCACAACTAAAAAGATTTTGCAAACCTCAACAAAGATAGAAGATCCCACATACTTCAACTAAGACCTGTCATAGCCAAATAAATAAGTAAACAAATAAATAAAAGAAAATGACTAGACTACATATACAAATAGAACTCTAGCCCACAATCTGTCATAACCAGACCAGGAAGCCAAACAATAACTCCTGTAACAATTAGCCCCAATCAGCCAGGATTCGATTAACAGACAGCTTTTTCAGTTTTTGTCTCCACTTCCACCTTTGGAGCAACTGGAAACAGCCAAATATACACCCCAAACCAATCACATGGGATATCCCTCTTCTAGTTAACATAACTACAACTTCCCCAAGCCAACTGCCTCCAACCAAGAGCATATCTAAAGCCACCTTCCCCCTCCGCCACCCCCCCACCCCCGCTTTTAACGTGTTTTAAAGTGACTTTTACGTCTACATTTGAGTTTGCCAAATGTATGTGATGGTGACTGACTCCCTTGCTATAGTAAGCTCTGAATAAATAGCTTTTGCTTATTTTCTTTGGGTGGCATTGTTTGTTTCCACAGTTATACCAATATGAGTGTGAACATGTTAGTCGCTCGGTCGTGTCTGCCTCTATGTGATCCTATGGGCTATAGCCCACCAGGCTCCTTTGTCCATGGGATTTTCCAGGCAAGAAGACTGGAGTGCGTTGCCATTTCCTTCTCCAAGGGATCTTCCTGACTCAAGAATTGAACCCAGATCTCCTGCACTGTAGGTGGATTCTTTACCATGTGAGATACCAGGGAAGCCCTGGTAGATATACCTAAACAGTTCAGAATAATGAAGCGATTCAACATGAATTTTCCAGATAATTTTGCCACATGGACCAGAAGCTCCTGGATGTGAGATGGACTTTTGAATTTAAATGCTGTGTATGGTATACCATTTAATGCCAGGACAACCTGATGAGGTTTCATTTTTTTGTATGATGTATATCCCCAGGAACATTGATTTGATAGATCATTATGCAGTCACATTGCCTTCTCTCTTCAAATGCAGAACAGGAGAAATGAGAAAAAAGGTTGAGTTTGAAAATAGTATAAAGTTCCTTTTCTTCAAGAAATGTCTACTAAATTAAATATATATAATTATGTATGGTTATTTATCTTTAATGGCTGTTTCTGCAACAGAATTAGAAGGGAAATAGCCTTGCTATTTTGGTTGTCTGTCTGGGTACTGTGAACTAGAGAGAAATTGCTTTATTCAAACCATTAATGAAATGTCACTGTCAATCCACCTCTAACTGCATCATGTGCTTTTTATTCTTTGTGTTAAAAATAAAAAAATAAAGGAGAGAATATTTCCAGATAGTATCCTGTTGCTGCAGAAGCGAGTTGCATTCTAACCCCAAGCTTTATACTAATTTCTTTTTATTTATAAATTTAGCTTAAAAATCAAGCATCTAAGTATAAGTACTTGAAAATTACCATGAGGAATTTTCTCTTATATGTCATTATTTTCTGTTCTGGCTTCTAATTTTCTTGATGATTTATTGAAATTTTTTCTCTTCCTTCCTCTTTCCCTCTACCCCTTCCTTCCATCCTTCCTCTCTTTTTTTTTTTTTTTGTTCAAGAAGCAGAATCTCTTTCTAATAGACCTTCCTCCCTGTGGCTCTATATTTTCTTACTCAGCCCCCTAATAGATGTATGCTGAATCCACACTTTGAAAGCACATGTTCTTAAGAAATCATAATATGTTAATATTGGCCCCTAACTTGTGGTGTGGTCCTAGAACAGAAGATCTAGAGTAATTTGAAGTGTTATTGATAAAAATTGCTCTGGGTTTCATGCTTAGCTAAGACAGGACATGCCAGGGGGTAGATTTAATTGAATCCTTAATACTGAATATATGGTATTTCCTCTGAATAACTAGATGTCAAAGAAGCCACAACCCACTCTGATCTGGCTCCCTCAAATTCCTCAGCTCCCTCAGGAACACACTTTAGTGAAGCCGCTCAGTCGTGTCCGACTCTTTGTGACCCCACGGACTGTAGCCCACCAGGCTCCTCCATCCATGGGATTTTCCAGGCGGGAGTACTAAAGTGGGTTGCCATTAAAACAAAGCAGTTAGTGCTTTTTGCAAGCAATTATACTGCTGGGGCTAAGAGGTCGCTGCCTTACATGAGTACGATGACTCAGACTTTGAGTCTCGCTTTGGGACGCGTGGGTAGAAGGTGCATCTGAGCAGTCTGTCATGGGTGGGAGGATGGTGCTACAGGAAACACTGAGTCTGAAACAAAACTATGTCAACAGTGGCATCTTTCTTGCACATGTTCATTTATTCCATTACATTGGATGGAAAAAAGGGATTTCAGGGAGATGTCTCGATCCTTAGATCCAGAAGTAGAGAGGATAAGTGTCATCAGTAGACTTGAGAGTATCTCCCTTCCTGGGCCCAGTGAGCTGATTGGGAGGTTCGTGTGAGAGGTATATAGTCATTCGTGTAGAAGTCCTGGGTTTGGAGCCTTCTTGTTACAGAGTTTAGCTTTGTGTCTGGCAAGCCTCTCAGCTGCCCTTGGCATTTAGAAGCACCAATAGCAGCAACTTAAGGCTCTGGCCTTATTTCTTTAATTTTTGGGCTCCAAAATCACTGCAGATGGTGACTACAGCCATGAAATTAAAAGACACTTACTCCTTGCAAGAAAAGCAATGACCAACCTAGGCAGCATATTAAAAAGCAGGGGCATTATTTTGCCAACAAAGGTCCATCTAGTCAAAGCTATGTTTTTCCAGTAGTCATGTATGGATGTGAGAGTTGAACCATAAAGAAATCTGAGTGCTGAGGAATTGATGCTTTTGAACTGTGGTGTTGGAGAAGACTCTTGAGAGTCCCTTGGACAGCTAGGAGATCAAACCAGTCAATCCTAAAGGAAATCAATTCTGAATATTCATTGGAAGAACTGATGCTGAAGCTAAAACTCCAATACTTTGGCCACTTGAAGCGAAGAACTGATTCATTAGGAAAGATCCTGATGCTGGGAAAGATTGAAAGCAGGAGGAGAAGGGAATGACAGAGTATGAGATGGTTGGATCACATCACCGACTTGACGGACACTAATTTGAGTAAGCTCCGGGAGTTGGTGATGGACAGGGAGGCCTGGTGTGCTGCAGTCCATGGGGTCACAAAGAGTCAGGCACGACTGAGGAACAGAACTGACTGAGTGATCCAAAGCAGTCCCCTCCCCGCTCTAGGAATAAATGAGAGAATTTCTCAGATTTTCTGGATGGGACTCAAACAAAATGTGGTCCACATCTGCCTTGGCATCGGGTTTAGGTTTAGTAGTTTGCCATCACACATGCCTCAGTACTTGGATTTCGGACTCAGTTATATATTTTCTTGTGGGGCCAAAATAAAAATGCCTGGCTTGTCACCCACTTTTTGTCTCTTACTTTTTACCAGTCCCAGTTCTGGCTTTTCCTAATGTTTATCAGCTGTAAGGTCATGCGATGATTCATTTGGTACCATTTCCATTTATTTTTGTAATGTATTCTGTGCTGCCTGCTTCATGTTCAGTGCCTGCCAGTCCTTGTCTTCATAGGTCTCTGTGCCCCCACAACCCAATTTTGGAACAATCGTCTATAGCCATTAACTGACTTAGCAAATCTTTCTGTCAGTAGGATACATTTTGGAAATTGAAAACTAATTAATGTTTATCTCAGCAGCTAATCACGTAAAATCTACTGCCTTCCTATCTCAGGTTCTAAAATAATGATTGCCCGTGAATTGAGCAAGGAAGATCTTGATAAGTCCTGACAGGGCACAAGCTGAGATGAGAGGGAACGGGTAGATTTCAGCCTCCTGCTAATGAGGACCACAGCAGCCGAGAGCCTCTAGGAAAAGGTGGCATCACCAGTTGGACAGTTAGTCACTGAGACTCCCAGGTTGCACCTACACACAAACAAACAGAGGAATGTTAAACACCAAAAAGTCATTGATTTCAACATTTTAAAATGGTCCTCTCATAAAAATTTCCCTTGTAGCTGCATTTATCTATTTATTCATTCATTTAGTAAACATTTATTGATTTCCCATTGTAAGCACATTTTGTTTTGTGTATTGGGGAGGCAAAAGTGCTTAAAATGTGATCTCTCTGCCATTTAAGTTACAAGCAACAGAAACTCAGTGAATGGAAGAGATGTGAGTGTGTGCTAAGACACTTCAGTCATGTCTGAATCTTTGTGACCCCATGGACTGTAGCCCAGCAGGTTCCTCTGTCCATGGACTTCTCCATGCAAGAATACTGGAGTGGGTGGCCATCTCCTTCTCCAGGGGATCTTCCCAACCCAGAGATCGAACCCATTCTCTTCTGCCTCCTGCATTGGCAGGTGGGTTCTTTACCACTACAGCTACCTGCCAATGCCCAAAGCGAAATCCAAAACATGTCTTAGGCAGAAAGGATGAGTTGGGTGGTACATGTAAATAGAAATAAGGAAAGTAGCTGTTTTTTAATATGGGAAACGGAGTGAAGCCATGTTCTCTGATCAGCTAGACTTCTGTACTATAGGACTTACCAGAGATTTTAATATGCTAATCTAATGTCTGCTGATAATCTCCAAGAGAGAAATAAAATATGTTGTTTCTCAGATTTGTGTGTGTGTGTGATACTTATTACATAGGATGAATTTTGGGAAATTCTGACTTGCAGTGAAATTGCAAAAGAATTAGGATGAGAAAATAGGTATGAAAAAATGTTATGTGGAGCTTGGGCCTTGGGAAGGATGCTCTGTTAAAAGGATGAAGGCGTTTCACATGTTTCAATGCCATTCTCCCAAATCTTCCCACTCTCTCCCTCTCCCACAGAGTCCATAAGACTGTTCTATACATCAGTGTCTCTTTTGCTGTCTCGAAACGTCATGTATGAAACGAGATGCCAGTCCAGGTTCAATGCACGATGCTGGATGCTTGGGGCTGGTGCACTGGGACGACCCAGAGGGATGGTGTGGGAGGGAGGAGGGTTCAGGATGGGGAACACATGTATACTAATTAAATAATTTTCTATTAAAGAAAAAAAACAACAACAACAAAAAAATAAAAGGATGAAGGCAAATGTTGAACTAGCCTGGATATTATGTGGCATGAAGGCTGCAGGCACACGCCCAGCCTTATCACAGAGTGGCCACTGGCCCATATGCCTCAGAGCAAATTTGAAACAGGTACCCCTCCTCAGCAGATACAGTCCTGTGTTGGATGCATGGTTGGTGGATGGAGTCAGGGCTGGGTTTCAGCTCCCCCACTTCTCCAGTAGGTGCCCTTGGGCAGTGTACAACTCACACAACTAAACTTGGCAGCTAGTCTGGAAGTCAGGGCTCTCCTTCCTATTGACCTTAAACAAACTTCTCAGTGCTACACTTCAGCCTTCTAAACAGTAAATCAGCTATCAACACAAAATCACATCAGAATAAACCGAGAATCTGGTTAAAAAAGAAAAAAAGAGTTTTAGGCCAATCCCAGATCCACAGAGTCCAGGACATCAAATGTATCCCAAGACTTTGTATTTCTTACAAACACTCCAGGTTCTTCGGATGGGCAGCCACTTTGGGGAACATATATGAGAAGGACTGCTTGACTGTATTTAAGTGCCAAGGGAAATGGCAGTTTTGAATTCCTGAAATCCAGGAGTTTTGTTTTTTCCTAGTAACAAGAGGTAGGTTTAAAGTTTGAATGAGAAACAGAATAGAACCCCTAAGATTAAAACTTACCACCTAAAATTAATCTAGTTAGATTTCTCAGTTAAGCAGTCTACATGTGAATTTTTATTGATATCTAGTTTATGTCACTAAAATAACTTTTATTCTAATAAAATGCATGCTAAAGAGATGGGTGCTTCAAAATCAGTGGGGTCAGCCACGGTTCTGAGTTCAAATTCTCAAGCAATTGCTCGGGGACACTTGTGTTGCAGTCTGTGGCCATTGGAGAAGGCGGCCAGAGCTGGACACTAATGCCCTGAGTAGACCCACTCTAGTGGCGTGAGATGAGAGTGAACGCCATGTGCACGCGCGCTCAGTCTCTCAGTCACGTCCACCTGTCTGCAACCCATGGACTGTGGCCCGCCAGGCTCCTCTGTCCATGGGGATTTTCCAGGCAAGAATGCTGGAGTGGGTTGCCTTGACCTCCTCCAGGGGACCTTCCTGACCCCAGGGACTGAACCCACGTCTCTTACGTCTCTCTTATGGGTCCTTTACCACCAGCGCCGCCTGGGAAGCCACACCATGTAGGAAAAAAAAGTAACAGTGTGGAGAAAAGGGAACCCTCTTACGCTGTTGTTGGGAATGCAAACTAGTACAGCCACTATGGAGAACAGTGTGGAGATTCCTTAAAAAACTGGAAATAGAACTGCCTTTTGATCCAGCAATCCCACTGCTGGGCATACACACTGAGGAAACCAGAAGGGAAAGAGACACATGTACCCCAATGTTCATCGCAGCACTGTTTATAATAGCCAGGACATGGAAGCAACCTAGATGTCCATCAGCAGATGAATGGATAAGAAAGCTGTGGTACATATACACAATGGAGTATTACTCAGCCATTAAAAAGAATACATTTGAATCAGTTCTAATGAGGTGGATGAAACTGGAGCCTATTATACAGAGTGAAGTAAGCCAGAAGGAAAAACATAAATACAGTATACTAACGCATATATATGGAATTTAGAAAGATGGTAACAATAACCCGGTGTACGAGACAGCAAAAGAGACACTGATGTATAGAACAGTCTTTTGGA
>NW_011494877.1:977358-980707 GCF_000754665.1 Bison bison bison | reverse complement strand
TGTCTCTTTTGCTGTCTCGAAACGTCATGTATGAAACGAGATGCCAGTCCAGGTTCAATGCACGATGCTGGATGCTTGGGGCTGGTGCACTGGGACGACCCAGAGGGAGGGTGTGGGGAGGGAGGAGGGAGGAGGGTTCAGGATGGGGAACACGTGTATACCTGTGGCGGATTCATTTTGATATTTGGCAAAACTAATACAATTATGTAAAGATTAAAAATAAAATTAAAAAAAAATAAAAGCTTGCACAGAGGAAAAAAAAAGTAACAGTGATTTACCTTCATTCTTCAAAGATGAATTTGGTGAAATTAAACATTTATTAACACTGTATCCATAAAATTATAGTAATAACTTCAGTGAAGTGCATGGCATATAGTTAGTGCTGAGTAGAAGATTATCAATACAAGATTCTCGAGGATATGAATAGCATCTTATTTCTTTCTATATGTCCAGAATCTAATAGTAGTTGAATATTCTGATTATCTATTACTTGACATATACGTATTTGTGGGGTAATAAATGTTCTATTATTTTAAATATTTTAAAACATTGAAAAAATATTGTTAAGTGGCTGTTGTAAAAGTGCAGCCATGGGCATTGAAAGATCTATTATGGACAAAGTTTATCAGTTACAATGAACTTGAACCTAGTAAAAATAAGAAATCTAGGATTTGACTTGAGTAAAAGGCATGGTGGGCTCTCAGGTGGTCTGGAAGCAGGCACTGGAACATCCCCAGGTACTCTGGCTTTCTTGCCTCTCTGTTTTAATCCCAGCTCCTGTCTCGCCCCCTCTTGCTCTCCCTTTTCCTTTCCCTCTCTCTCTAGCAGATTTATGTACCTTGCTCTGTGATCTTTGCCAAATATAGTCTCCCAAGGATTTCCCAGTTCAAATGGCTACATCAAGGTCAAATGATTGGTCTCTCATCCCAACTCCAAATTCTCAAGAGAGAGAATGTGATTGCTCTTTTTTTTTTCTTTCCTTAAGGTATAGTTGATTTACAATATTGTGTTAGCTTCTGGTCTATAGTGAACCACTATAGGTTAGTACTAGGTATTGAATATAGTTCCCTATGCTATATAGTACATCCTTGTCGGCTGTCTATTGTATGCATAGTAGTTTGTGTTTGTCAATTCCATGCTCCTAATTTATCCCTCCCTACCTCCCTTTCCCCTTTGGTAACTGTAAGTTTGTTTTCTATGTCTGTGAGTTTGTTTCTCTTTTGTATTCATTTACATTATTTTTTGGATTCCATATATAAATGATAAATACTTGTCTTTCTCTGCATGACTTACTTCATTCAGCCTGATAATCTCTAAGTCCACCCACATTGCTGCAAATGGCAATCTTTTTCTTTTTATGGATGAGTAATATTCCACTGTATAAATAGACCACATCCTCTCAAGCCAGTTGTCTATTGATGGGCATCTGGGTCATTTCCATGTCTAAGCTATTGTATATAAAACTGCTGTGAACACTGCGGTGCATATGTCTTTGTAAATTAGAGGTTTTGCTTTTTTCTGGATATGTACCCAGGAATGAGATTGCTGTCTCATATGGTAGCTCTATTTTTTATTTTTTAAGGAAAAAATACTGTTTTCCATAGTAGGTACACAAATTTAGATTCCCATGGACAGTGTAGGAGGGTTCTCTTCTCCAAACCCTCTCTAGAATTTATTATTTGTTGACTTTTTGATAATAGTCATTCTATCACCTCATGCCGGTTTTAATTTGCATTTCTCTTATAATTAGTGATGTTGAGCATCTTTTTGTGTTTCTGTTGGCCATCTGTATGTCTTCTTTGGAGATATGTCTATGAAGGTCCTCTGCCCATTTTTTGTTTGGGTTGCTTGTTTTTCAGATATTGAGTTGCATGAGCTGTTTGTATATTTTGGATAATAACCCCTTGGCAATTGCATGGATTTCAAATTTTTTTTGCCACTCCATAATGTGTCTTTTCATTTGTTGATAGTTTTTTTTTTTTTTGCTGTTCAAAAGCCTTTAAGTTCGATTAGGTCCCATTTGTTTATTTTTGCTTTTATTTCTTTTCCCTTGGGAGGCTGATCTAAGAACATATTGCCATGATTTATGTCAGATAATATTTTGTCTGTGTTCTCTTCTAGGAGTTTTATGGTGTCATGATTTATATTTAGGTCTTTAAACCATTTTGAGTTTATTTTTGTGTATGGTGTGAGGGAGTGTTCTAATTTCATTGATTTACATGTGGCTGTCCAGATTTCCTAACACCACTTGCTGAAGAGACAGTCTTTTATCCATTGCACATTCTTGCCCCCTTTGTTGAAGATTAATTGACTGTGGGGATGTGGGTTTATTTCTGGGCTCTCCATTCTGTCCCATCAATCTGCATGTTTGTTTTTGCGGTGACTGGATCATATTGAATCAGCTCTCACTTGCGATCAAATCATCCATAACTACATTTGGAGAAAGAGAGGCAGGTTGTATAAACATGTCCAACTAGACCTGCACCATTTGTATGTGTGATGTTCTCAAAGAAAAGGGTTGTAAGCTCAGAAGGGTCCTTGCAAAACCATCTACTAGGAGATCCCTTTACAACATCCTTGCTGTTTGTGCCCACTGCCATGTAATCGATCTTTAGGGAATCTTCATGCTTTGCCCTTACAAAAGGGACTTTGTCAAACACAATAGTTGTGTCAATTAAACTTTAGAAAATGGAACATAAAACTTGGTTCTGTAGTGACTGAGTCATTTAAAGACATCTTGTAACAAATACTTTTAAACTAAGAAACAGTATCAAAAAAGAGAAACTCCAATATTTTGGCCACCTGATGTGAAGAGCTGACTCATTTGAAAAGACCCTGATGCTGGGAAAGATTGAAGGCATGAGGAGAAGGGGACGACAGAGGATGAGATGGTTGGATGGCATCACTGACACATTGGACATGGGTTTGGGTGGACCCCAGGGTTGGTGTTGGACAGGGAGGCCTGGCGTGCTGCGGTTCATAGGGTTGCAAAGAGTCAGACACAACTGAGCGACTGAACTGATCAAAAAAGACAGTATTATTTAGATGTTCTGTTAGTGGAGGCTTCTGTGGTTTAGATTTTCTGAAAGCAAGAACACAAATGCCATGTCCCTACCATTTTCCTGTACGTCATTTCTTACAGAATCACATATGGAATTTGAATGGAGCACTTAGGGGAAGTGGTAGTGCTGGTAGTGGCTAGGATTTCCATTCAACAGAAAAAACTGTGCTTTTAGTCAATCAAGAACAGAAATGTACAGGGACAAATAAATAAATATTAAATTCTTAATATATAAATATTTCAAAGAGGTAAAAATGCTTTTCTATGTACCTATATTTTCCAAATAGC
>NW_011494877.1:947350-977258 GCF_000754665.1 Bison bison bison | reverse complement strand
GATATTATACATGTTTCATTGCCATTCTCCCAAATCTTCCCACCCTCTCCCTCTCCCACAGAGTCCATAAGACTGTTCTATACATCAGTGTCTCTTTTGCTGTCTCGTACACCGGGTTATGTTACCAGTTTCTAAATTCCATATATATGCGTTAGTATACTGTATTTATGTTTTTCCTTCTGGCTTACTTCACTCTGTATAATAGGCTCCAGTTTCACCCACCTCATTAGAACTGATTCAAATGTATTCTTTTTAATGGCTGAGTAATACTCCATTGTGTATATATATATAAATATTTCAAAGAGGTAAAAATGCTTTTCTATGTACCTATATTTTCCAAATAGCTTATCTTACTTTTTTATTGGAGATTTATACTATATTTATTTAGTTGGTTATTATCACTTTTTTAATAATAGGCTTGATTCAGATTTCAACATCTTTTCCTATAGCATCTTTTGTTTGTTCCAGGATTCAGTCCAGGGTATAATATTGCAGTTAGTCATAATGTCCCATTAGCCTCTCCAACATGTGACAAGTTCTCACTCATTCTGTGGCTTTAATGGCCTTCACATTTTTTAAGAGTGTTGGTTAGATATTTTGTAGAATGTTTCTCAATTTGAGTTTGCTTATTTAAACTGGGCTTATGACTTTTTTTTAAAATTTAATTTAATTTAATTTTTTAACTTTACAATATTGTATTGGTTTTGCCATATATCAACATGAATCCACCACAGGTATACATGTGTTCCCTATCTTGAACCCTCCTCCCTCCTCCCTCCCCATACCATCCCTCTGGGCCGTCCCAGTGCACCAGCCCCAAGCATCCAGTATCGTGCATCGAACCTGGACTGGCGACTCGTTTCATATATGATATTATACATGTTTCAATGCCATTCTCCCAAATCATCCCACCCTCTCCCTCTCCCACAGAGTCCAAAAGACTGTTCTATACATCAGTGTCTCTTTTGCTGTCTCGTATACAGGGTTATTGTTACCATCTTTCTAAATTCCATATACATGCGTTAGTATACTGTATTGGTGTTTTTCTTTCTGGTTTACTTCACTCTGTATAATAGGCTCCAGTTTTATCCACCTCATTAGAACTGACTTTTTTTAAGACTTTATTTTTTCAACCAGTTTTAGATTTACAGAAAAGTTGAGCACAGCATCATTTCACAATTGCCAAGAAGCAAACTAAGTGTCCACCAACAAATGACTAGTTAAAGAAGATGTGGTACATATATACAATGGACTACTACTCAGCCCTAAAAAAGAACACATCTTTTCCATTTGCAGCAACATGGATGGACTTGGAGGGCATCATGTTAAGTGAAGTAAATCGGAGAGAGACAAATATTGTATGATCTCATTTATAGGTGGAATCTAAAAATACAAAAAACTGTGGGCTGTGCTTAGTCACTCAGTCGTGTCCTACTCTTTGTGACCCCATGGACTGCATCCCGCCTGTCCTTGGGGATTCTTCAAACAAGAACACTCTAGGGGTGCCATGCCCTTCTCCAGGGGATCTTCCCAACCCAGAGATCAAACCCAGGTCTCCCATATTGCAGGCTGATTCTTTACCGACTGAGACACCAGGGAAGCCCACAAAAAAATCTAGTGAATATAACAAGAAAGAGGAAGACTCACAGATAGAGAAACAAAGTAGTAATTAGCAGCGGGGAGAGGAGATCGGGGGAAAAATACAGGCGTGGGGGAGTAGGAGGGACAGTATCTTATTGGGTATAGGATAAGCTACAGGGAAATGTTGTCAAACTTGGGGGGAGGGAATACAGCCAATATTTTATGATAACAGTAAATGGAGTATAACCTTTAAAAACTGTGAGTCACTACACTGTCCACTTGTAACATACAATATTATACAGCAACTGTGTGCATGTGTGTGCATGCGAAGTTGCTTCAGTCTTGTGTGACTCTTTGTGACCCTGTGGACTGTAGGCTCCCGCCAAACTCCTCGGTCTATGGGATTCTCCAAGCAAGAGTACTGGAGTGGGTTGCCATTTCCTCTTCCAGGGGACCTTCCCAACTCAGGGATTCAGCCTGTGCAGCTTGTGTCTCCTGCATTGGCAAGTGGGTCCTTTACCACTAGTGCCACCTGGGAAGCCCACAGCAACTATACTTCAATGAAAAACAATTTTATAGCCGAGTAATGTTGTATGTTAAAAGTTGGCTTAAAGCTTAACATTCAGAAAACTAAGATCATGGCATCTGGTCCCATCACTTCATGGGAAATAGATGGGGAAACAGTGGAAACAGTGTCAGATTTTATTTTTCTGGGCTCCAAAATCACTGCAGATGGTGACTGCAGTCATGAAATTAAAAGACGCTCACTCCTTGGAAGGAAAGTTGTGACCAACCTAGATAGCATATTCAAAAGCAGAGACATTACTTTGCCAACAAAGGTTCGTCTAGTCAAGGCTATGGTTTTTCCAGTGGTCATGTATGCATGTCAGAGTTGGACTGTGAAGAAAGCTCAGTACCGAAGAATTGATGCTTTTGAACTGTGGTGTTGTAGAAGACTCTTGAGAGTTCCTTGAACTGCAACGAGATCCAACCAGTCTATCCTAAAGGAGATCAGTTCTGGGTGTTCTTTGGAAGGAATGATGCTAAAGCTGAAACTCCAGTACTTTGGCCACCTCATGCGAAGAGTTGACTCATTCATTGGAAAAGACTCTGATGCTGGGAGGGATTTGGGGCAGGAGGAGAAGGGGATAACAGAGGATGAGACGGCTAGATGGCATCACCGACTCAATGTACATGAGTCTGAGTGAACTCCAGGAGTTGGTGATGGACAGGGAGGCCTGGCGTGCTGCAATTCATGGGGTCGCAAAGAGTCGGACACGACTGAGCGACTGAACTGAACTGAACTGAATATTCCATTGTGTGTATGCAGCACAACTTCCTTATCCATTCTTCTGCCAATGGAGTTGAGCAGAAAGTACAGAGAATTCCCATATACTTCTCCTTCCCACCCAACAGAAAATAATTTTAAAGACTTACAATGCTGAGTAGGACCTTATGGATCACAGAATTCCAAACAATTCACTTTATAGATGAGAAATGTGAGGCTCAGATTACTGAACTAATTTACCCGAAGTCACGCAGAAATGGGTCTTACTTAGAAGACACACATTTTTGGTGTGTTTTTCAATTATTTTTAAGTTATTTCTCTGTAACCTAAGGGATGTGTATTTGCATTAAAATTGTGAAATTCAGAGAATTTTATATGGCTTTAAAAAAAAAAAAAACTTGTTTTAATTAGAGAAATTGGAGACTGCCTTGCTTTAAATTTCTCCCAGAAACAATGCATGTTGACAGCAATTCTTCCAGCAGTGAGGCAGGGAGAGCCAGCATCTGGTTTTAAATAATGCTAGCACAATGGAAGAAAGGCCTTGGTGAATGTATACAGACCTTCTCTGTTTACACAATCTAAGGGGGACTTTGGGATGGATTTTTTTCCCCCTTCTCTTTTGGTGGCTGATCAAAAAACAGACATTTTCTAAGAAAAGCATCTTGGTTTTGGACAATGGTTTTCCGATTTGCCTAGGACTCAAAAACCGTTTGGCAAGTGAAGCTCAGCTCTGCGTTGTCTGTGAAGTTACTGACTGTCTTTCTGCTTTTCCACATTTTTGTGTGAGTGTTCTTTCTCCGTCCAATGTCTTTCTCCTTTTTCGGTCTGAAAATTGCATTCTCTGCCTCATGATCTAGCAGAGTGTTTATTCCCAGATAATGTCAAGGAAAATGACCATATAGTAAATATCACAAGTATGACAGCTAGAGGTATAAATTGTATTACATTTTCCTTAACATGGCCCAGATGGAAAGCAGTGTCAAGATGCCTCACATTTACTTTGGCTCAAAATCCTTATCTTCCTAGAATATATCAGCATTAAAAAAAAAAAGTCATGAGCTCAGGTTGTAATTGGAGGAAGTTTGATTCCCAGTCCACATTCAGTTTGCAAGATCCTATAGATACTACAACTTTCTGACATCTTCACCTATAGGCACCAAACTTCCATCTCTGATACTAGTCTTTAAAACCACATAGACCTCGAAGCTACTGTCACCACGAAGGCATCTTTTTTTTTTTTTTTTATGCTGACACTACTGCAGCCAACACAATCAATCTAAGAGCCATTTCTGTCACAAAAGAAAAGACTCCCCTTTAACGATGACAACTCTTTCAGCCCCAATATCAACACTTTAAAAAAAATTCACCTGTAAGTACAATGTTTTTTTCCTTCATCAGTGAAAGAATATAAGAAGATTCACTTTTGTGAGATACATCCTTGCCTCCATGTGTCATCAGCATATTCCGTAGTGTCCCTGAACCAGCAGCCTAAACTGGTTCATCTTCCAAATCACCTTCTTCTTCTCTATCCCTAGTAGGAAGGTAAGCATCACTGCCCCCTGTTCCGTTAGCAAACTCTGAAGTCCTCGATGCATTAGTTTGTCTTTTTTTGCCACATCACAGGGCATGAGGATCTTAGCTCCCTTACCAGGGGTGGAATCCGTGCCCCTGTGGTGGGAGCATGAAGTCTTAACCACTGAACCACCAGGGACGTCCTGTTTGTCTTTTTAAGTAGACTGAAAAATCATACAAAAACAAGATTTTGATGTTCTGCTATGATATCTAAAATTCCTATGCTATGTGAGTAGATCAGACCCTGACTACACAATTCTGGGATGTATGTCATCACACTTGGTTTAGAAACTCCAGTGTATACAGGGTTTCTAGAATGTGGGTTCTATTAAGAAATAGACTATTCCTGACTCAGTTTTCCCTTTACAGTGAATATAAACTATTTTTGGTCAGCAAAGCTTGCTTTGGGGATTTCTTGCCTCATTTGGGGATCTTTTGCCCCTCTCCTGCTGTCCGATGTTTCGTTTAAATGATGCCAAACATTTGGATAGTTAGTTGGATTTTTCAGTTTTGCACCCAGATGTTTGGAATCCTGTGGACATTGTCAAAGATTTGTTTATTATCATCCGGCTTGTAATCATGCTGCGTCTGCGTAATCTTCATCTTCCAGATGAAAACTGAAAAAGTCAGTCAGTCACCCAGATGTCTCCAAATGTCTGGGTGTTTATCATTGCCAAAGAACATCTGGATGGCTGCAATTTTTTTCAGTTTTTATTCATGTCTTTGGCACAGACACAGTCTTGGGTTTAGTTGCTCTGGATACAGCACAATAAATAGCCTTAATGGGATGGGTAGATATTTAACAGAGCTACAAGCACAGTGTTCCTGTGGCTAAAATGCCAGTCACCAGTCTGTACAACTGGAACATCATCTCCATCTGAAAAAATACTCAAAGGAAGTGACATGGTGACCCTCATTGCCCTCTCTAGAGGCCCATCAGGAACAAGGGAGTTAGAAAGTGTGTGTCATCTACATTTGCATAAAGAATGCCTCCAAGGCTGGAGATATAACTCAAAGAAAGTAAAAATGGATGAACTTTAGCACCATTTATAGCTCAAAACATAAAGTCTAGAGATAACCATCTGTAGTAAATACAAGCAGATATCTAAATAAATCTTAGGAAAATTGCTTTCTCCTTTGAGGCAGTTGTAAAATGAGGGAGATGGAATAGATGACTACTAAATTTTCTTCCAGCTCTGGCAGCTGATTATTCTAGAAAATCTCTGTGCCCATTGCACAAAGGAGATCCGGAAACAGAAGTAGAATAGCGTGGCAGTTAAGCACACAACTTTCAGTCAGAGAGATTCAGTTCACAGCCCGGTGCTGCCCCTCACCCACTGCATGAACCCAGGAAAACTCTGAGACTCTTTGAGCCTTGCTTTTTTCACCTTTACAAGTGTGACGGTTTTGAGCATTGCTATAGGGATTAAATGAGTCAATGTATTTAAAAAGAGCTTACATAGCATATGAAGTACTGCAAAACTCTAAAAACTTCAACTCAGTGTAGACTTAAGATTCACTTTTAATTAATGTCCAGAGTTAGTCTGGAATTCAAAAGAGAAGCCTGGCTAGAGTTAGAAAGATGGGAGTCAGATGGAAAAGAGGAAAAATTGGTAGAAACTTGGGACCAGTGATATGGGGATCTGAGCCTAAGATATTCCAATATGAAAGGTAGGGTGGAGAAGGACCAGCCTGTGAGGCAGAGGGAAACCAGGAGAGTGTCAGATCCTAAAAATCCAGAGAGAAGACAATTTTCAAGAATGATGGGGTGACTCTGGGTCACATGCTGCTAATTGGTCAATGAGGTGAAACTGAAACATGTGTTAAAGTTAGCATAACAAAGCTGTCTCAGTTTGGATTCTTTCAGAAATGAATCCAGAGACAAAGCTTCAGGTGGAAGAAGTTGGTGCTAGTAGGGAAGTGGAGAAGTGAGACAAGGAAGAAAAGATAGCCTGTTGCCAGTGTGGGCTGCTGATGTGATTAATATGCCTGGGGAAACTCTGGAATCCACTGTAAAATACACTCTTCAGAGGGTCACTCCACAAGAGGGGAGCTATTTAATGTCAAATCCCATTGACATTGAGTTCTGCTCCTGCGTTGGGGAGAGGGCTTTAGTTTGATGGCATTTCTGGTTTGCTGTATAGATGCGATTTGGGCTTCAGTGGCAAGAAAGGAGCCTTGGGTAAGAAATGCAGGTTGCTGCAAGTCAGACACGACTGAGCGACTTCACTTTCACTTTTCACTTTCATGCACTGGAGAAGGAAATGGCAACCCACTCCAGTGTTCTTGCCTGGAGAATCCCAGGGATGGGGGAGCCTGGTGGGCTGCCGTCTATGGGGTCGCACAGAGTCGGACACGACTGAAGCGACTTAGCAGCAGCAGTCTTTGGAAGTGGAGCTTGCAGGCCCTAGAGTGCTAAGAATGTGAAGGAAAGGCGATGTCGGTGGAGTGATGGGAAAGAAACCAGATTAAAATGGGTTGAAGAGTCAAGCAAAAGTGATGAAGTGGAATGGTATGTGCTGACAATTGTTTGAGAAGGTTAAACTATCTTCTGAGAACATAGATGGCCTGTTACTCCATTTGAGGTAGAGTTTCAAGGGGAGATGTTCCCCTGGAGTAAGTTTTCATGGTGAATGGAATGATCCAACAGAAAGGGAGAGACTAATAATGAAAGACAGAGTGGAGGACTGGAGTGAAACCCTTGAAAAGGGCAGAGTGACAGGGGTCTTGTGAATATATAGTGGCTTTTGCTTTAATAGATGTAGCTTTTCAATTCCCTTAGGTGCAAAGAATTTGAGTGCAGGAAGATGTACCCATATACAGTTTCTGTTGTTCTGTTTTTCTTTTTGTTTGTTTATTTTTGAAATATAGCTGACCTACAATGCTTGTTACACAATTACACAATATAGTGATTACACAGCATACTGTATACACAATTACACAATATATTGTTACACAATATAGTGATTCAATAAAAGTGATCACCACAATGCCTAGTCATAATATGTCACCATAAAAAGATATCACACATTTATATTCCCCACACTGTACATTTCCTAGTCATGACTCATTTATTTTGCAACTGGAAATTTGTGCCTCTTCCCTGGTAGCTCAGCTGGTAATGAATCTGCCTGCAATGAAGGAGACCCTGGTTTGATTCCCGGGTTGGGAAGATCCCCTGGAGAAGGGATAGGCTACCCACTTCAGTATTCTTGGGCTTACCTGATGGCTCCGCTGGTAAAGAATCCACCTGCAATGCAGGAGACCTGGGTTTGATCCCTAGGTTGGGAAGATCCCTTAGAGAAGGGAACAGCTACCCACTCCAGTATTCTGACCTGGAGAATTCCATGGACTGTATAGTCCATCAGGTTGCAAAGAGTTGGACACGACTGAGCAGGTTTCACTTTCACTTTCAACCTCCTTCACCTATTCCTCTCCTACCCTTCACCATCCTTCCCTTTGGCAACCATCTGTTTGCTCTCTGTGTCCATAACTCTATTTTTGTTTTGTTATGTTTGTTCATCTGTTTTGTTTTTTAGATTCTACACATAGGTAAAATCATATACTTTTGTCTTTCTCTTTTCTGACTGATTTCACTTTAGCATAATACCCTCTAAATCCATCTACATTTTTGCAAATGGCAAGATTTCATTCTTTTTGTTATGGCTGAATAATATTCCAATGTGTAAGTGAGAGGGTATATAGATGTTAATAGATATGACATTCTTCTGTCAATGCTCACTTAGGTGGTTTCCATGTCTTAGCAATAGTAAATAATGCTGCAATGAACTTAGGGGTCCATGCATTTTTTTGATTTGTGTCTTCCTTTTCTTTATTATAATAGCCAGCTGTAGAATTTCTGGATCATTATGGTAGATCTATATTTAATTTCTTGAGGATTTTCATACTGTTTTCCATAGTAGCTGCACCAATTTACATTCCCATGAACAGTGCACATGCATGCATGCTAAGTTGCTTTAGTCATGTCTGACTCTGTGTGACCCTGTGGACTGCAACCCACCAGGCTCTTCTGTCTGTGGACTTCTCCAGGCAAGAATACTGGAGTAGATTGCCATGCCCTCCTCCAGAGGCTCTTCCCAACCCAGTGATTGAACCCGAGTCTCTTACATCTATCTGTATTGTCAGGTGGGTTCTTTACCACTAACACCACCTGGGAAACCTCTAACAGAGCACAATTGTTCCTTTTTCTTCACACTTGTTATTTGCGTTCTTTTCGATGATAACCATTCTGGCAGATGTCAGGTGATATCTCACTATGGTTTTCATTTGCATCTCTTTAATGATTTAGCAATGTTGAGCATCTTTACTTTGTGCCTGTTGGCCATCTGCATTTCCTCTTTGGAAAAATGTCTACTCAGTTCTTCTGTTCATTTTTTAATCCAATTGTTTGTTTTTCTAGTTCATTTGTATGTATTATATATATATCATATATATTATATATAATTTATACATTATATTAGGCCATTATTGATCATATAATTTGCAAATATCTTCTCCCATTCAGTAGATTTTCTTTTTGTTTTGTTAACAGTTTCCTTTGCTGTGTAAAGCATTTAAGTTTAATTAGGTTACATTTGTTTACTTTTTGCTTTTATTTCCTTTGCTTTAGGAGAGAAAAAATAAATTACTAAGACTGATGTCAAAATTTCCCTTAATGTGCAAAAGCCTTTTAGTTTTATTTTATTTGTTTATTTTGACTTTGTTTCTTTTGCATGAGAAGACATATCCAAAAAAAAAAAAAAAAGATTACTAAGACCAATGTAAAAATATGTACTATGTTTTCTTCTAGAAATTTTATGGTTTCAGGTTCCACATTTAAGCCTTTACTCCATTTTGAATTTATTTTTTTATATGTTATGAGAGAGTAGTCCAGTTTGATTCTTTTGCATGTAACTGTCCATCTTTCCCAACACCATTTATTGAAGAGGCTCTCTTTCCCCCCATTGGTTGTTCTTGCTTTGTTTGTCATGAATTAATTGGCCATATAAGTATGGGTTCATTTCTTGGATCTCTGTTTTGTTTCATTGATCTATTTGTCTATCTTTGTGCCAATACATACTGTTTCAATTACTGTAGATTTGTGATATAGTTTAAAATCAAGGAGCATGATTTGTGCTTCTTTCTCAAGATTGTTTTGGCTATTCAGTCCTTTGTGTTTCTGTGCAAATTTTAGAATTAGTCCTTTTAGTGCTGTGAAAAATGTCATTGATATTTTTATAAAAAGTGTATTGCATCTGTAGATTGCCTTAGGTAGTAAGATCATCTTAATAGCATTAATGCTTCCAACCCATGAACATGGTATATTTTTCTGTTTTGTGGTCTTCAATTTCTTTCATCAGTGACTTATAGTTTTCAAAGTACTGATTTTACCTTCTTAGTTATATTTATTCTTTGATATTTTATTCTAATTGCAGTGATTTTAAGTGCAATTGTTTTCTTAATTTCTCTTTCTGACAGCTAGTGTATAGAATTATAACATATTTCTCTATATTAATATTTTATCCTGCAATTTTACCAAATTCGTTGGTGAGTTCTAGTAGTTTTTTGATAGTGTCTTTATTATTTTCTATGTGTAGTTTCATGTCATTTGCAAACAATGACAGTTTTACTTTGAAAAGACAATCTCTTTAACAAGTGGTGCTGGGAAAACTGGTCAACCACTTGTAAAAGAATGAAACTAGAACACTTTCTAATACCATACACAAAAATAAACTCAAAATGGATTAAAGATCTAAATGTAAGACCAGAAACCATGAAACTCCTAGAGGAAAACATAGGCAAAACACTCTCCAACATAAATCACAGCAGGGTCCTCTATGACCCACCTCCCAGAGTAATGGAAATAAAAGCAAAAGTAAACACATGGGACCTAATTAAACTTAAAATCCTTTGCACAATGAAGGATACTATAAGCAAGGTGAAAAGACAGTCTTCAGAGTGGGAGAAAATAATAGCAAATGAAGCAAATGACAAAGAATTAATCTCAAAAATATATAAGCAACTCCTGCAGCTCAATTCCAGAAAAATAAACGACCCAATCAAAAAATGGGCCAAAGAACTAAATGGACGTTCCTCCGAAGAAGACATACAGATGGCTAACAAACACATGAAAAGATGCTCAACATCACTCATTATCAGAGAAATGCAAATCAAAACCACAATGAGGTACCATCTCACGCCGGTCAGAATGGCTGCTATCAAAAAGTCTACAAACAATAAATGTTGGAGAGGGTGCGGAGAAAAAGGAACCCTCTTACACCATTGGTGGGAATGCAAACTAGTACAGCCACTATGGAGAACAGTGTGGAGAGTCCTAAAAAACTGGAAATAAAACTGCCATACAACCCAGCAATCCACTGCTGGGCATATACACTGAGCAAACCAGAATTAAAAGAGACATGTGGACCCCAGTGTTCATTGCAGCACTGTTTATAATAGCCAGGACATGGAAGCAACCTAGATGTCCATCAGCAGATGAATGGATAAGAAAGCAGTGGTACATATACACAGTGGAATATTACTCAGCCGTTAAAAAGAATACATTTAAATCAGTTCTAATGAGGTGGATGAAACTGGAGCCTATTATACAGAGTGAAATAAGCCAGAAAGAAAAACACCAATACAGTATAGTAATGCATATAAATGGAATTTAGAAAGATGGTAATGATAACCCTGTATGCGAGACAGCAAAAGAGACACAGATGTATAGAACAGTCTTTTGGACTCTGTGGGAGAAGGCAAGGGTGGGATGATCTGAGAGAATATCATTGAAACATGTATATTATCATATGTGAAACAGATCACCAGTCCAGGTTCGATGCATGAGACAGGGGGCTCAGAGCTGGTGCACTGGAGTGACCCAGAGGTATGGGATGGGGAGGGAACTGGGTGGGGGTTTCAGGATGGGGAACACATGTAAACCCATGGCTGATTCATGTCAATGTATGGCAATAACCACTAAAATATTGTAAAGAAATTAGCCTCCAATTAAAATAAATAAATTTTTAAAAATAATAAAAGTATACATGAAAATGGAAAAAAAAATACTTTTCATTTCCTATTTTATTGTTGTTGTTCAGACACTAAGTCATATCTGACTCTTTGTGACCCCAAGGACTGCAGCATGCCAGACTCCTCTCTCTTCTACTATCTCCCAAGGTTTGCTCAAATTCATGTCCATCGAGACAGTGATGCTATCTAACCATCTCATCCTTTGCCGTCCCCTCTCCTCCTGCCCTCAATCTTTCTCAGCATTAGAGTCTTTTCCAACGAGTCAGCTATTCGCATCAGGTGGCCAAAGTATTGGAGCTTCAGCATCAGTCCTTTCGATGAATATTCAGAGTTGATTTCCTTTAGATTGACTGGTTTGATTGCCTATTTGAATTCCTTTTATTTCCTTTTCTTGTCTGATTGCTTTAAATAAGACTTCCAATACTATGTTACATATAAGTGGCAAGAGTGGGGTGGAGAGTGTAAGTTGCAGTTGGACATATCTGCAACAGGGGTTTGGTTACCAACTTTCATTTCATTATTGCATAGTATTACATCTGTTAAACTCAGAGAAGGCAATGGAACTGCACTCCAGTACTCTTGCCTGAAGAATTCCATGGACGGAGGACCCTGGTAGGCTGCAGTCTATGGGGTCGCAAAGAGTTAGACAGGACTGAGTGACTTCACTTTCACTTTTCACTTTCATGAATTGGAGAAGGAAATGGCAGCCCATTCCAGTGTTCTTGCCTGGAGAATCCCAGGGACGGCGGGGCCTGGTGGGCTGTCATCTATGGGGTCGCACAGAGTCGGACACAACTCAAGCGACTTAGCAGCAGCAGCAGCACATCTGTTAAACTGGGCTAACAATATGAACTTCACAGGGTTTATAAAAAGGTTTGATAAAATAGTGATAGAAGTTGATGAAATGAAAAACTCCTAACCCGCTACATGATTTACTATCATAATTCACAGGACAAATTGCAGAAGTTCCTTGCAACACACGCAAGTCAAAGAGCATGGTAAAATGGACAAACTAAGTTATAACACTAATAACTAACTTTCTATTTTATCTTTATAAAGTCTTTTTTTAACATATATTTTTCACAGGAAATCTTGCCTTCAACTCATCTTACCAAATAAACTGGAGAAAAGTGAATTGCTCAGTACAATTTGCTTATTTAGAGCTGGACATTGAACCCAGTCCTCTGCTTTGAAAACCTGAGACTTTCAGGATTACCTTAAAATCTTTGATAATGCACTGGTAGGACACTTGTCCAAACAGCCCCAGTTCCAGAGTGGACCTTCTGTACCACTGCATACTGGAAAAGAAGGTGAGATTTCATAAGGTTTGCCTTGAGGACCTAAGGGAAACATCTCATTCTAGTCATGCTCGGGTCGCTGTACATGTTAAAGCACGGCTATATGAGATGTTTTATCAGGTGTCATTTCTGCTACTTGCAGGAAACGCTTTTCAGTGAACATACTAAGGTACTACTACTTGTTCTATTATTTATGGAAACTGAGCAGAAACTTTACCCTGAGGCAATGTTGTCACTTGGATCATTTATGTCTTGTTTTTAGACTAAAAGTAAATTTGCAAGCAACTGAGAAAAATGAACAATTGCTTTCTCACAAAGTATTGCCATCTTATAAAGAGAGCTAAAACTGAAAGTGTGTAGGCATGGCAGGAGAGAATTCTTGGTCTTTAGAACTTTATCTCTGCTTTTTTATCTGAAATAAATCCAAATTGTACGTAGCCTTCACTTTACCTGGGGCGGGGTTGGTGGGGTGGCGGAGGAGGAGAAATAGGTCAAAAGGAAACCTTTTTTCCTACCAGTCTCAATGCTTGTTGAAATAATATATAGATGTTTCTACAAAACACGAAAAAGGTTTTTAAGATTTTGAAAATAACTATATTGACTCTACAGATCAATTTAGGGAGTGTTAATGTTAAGTCTTCCAAACCATGAATGTGGGCTATCTTTTAAACACACTATTTGTGTTTCTAAGAATTTATCTTTTTTCTATAAGTTATCTAATTCATTGATTTATAGTTTTTCATAGAAGTCCCTTGAAACTCCTTTTATTTCTGTGAGATCTGTGATTCTACTTTCATCCTTGCTTTCAGTAATTTTAGTCTTCTCTCTTTTTTTTTTTTCTTTGTCAGGCTAGCTAAAACTTTATCAATTTTGTTGATGTTTTCAGAGAACAAACTTATAGTTTATGGAATTTTTCTCTTGCTTTCTATCCCCTATTCCATTTATTTCATCTCTAAAATCTCTGTTATTTCTTTTTTTTCTGCTTGTTTTGTTCAGCAAGCTCTTCTTTTTCTAAAATCCTAAGGTGAAATGTAAGTTATTGATTTGAGATCTTATGTTTTATCATAGGCATTCACAGCTATAAATTTCCATCTGAACACTCTTTTAGCTGCATTCAAAAGTTCTAGTATGTTTTCTTTTCATCACCTAAAAATGTTTTCTCATTTCCATTGTGATTCGACCTTTGACTCATTGATTAGTTAGGAATATTTTGTTTAATTATGCACATTTGTGTATTTCCCAGATTTCCTTCTGTTACTGATTTCTAATCATATTTCCCTGTGAATAGAGAATGCACTTTGTGTGATTTAAGTCTTTATGTATAGATTGAGACTTGTTTTATGACCTAATATCTATTAGGTATTGGAGCATATGTATATTTATGCTGGAGAAGTTTCCCTGTGTACTTGAGAAGGATGTATATTCTGCTACTGTTGGGTTCAGTTCAGTTCAATTCAGTTCAGTCACTCAGTTGTGTCCGACTCTTTGCAACCCCATGGACTGCAGCACGCCAGGCCTCCCTGTCCATTACTAACTCCTGGAGTTTACTCAAACTCATGTCCATTGAGTTGGTGATGCCATCCAACCATCTCATCCTCATCCCCTTCTCCTCCTGCTTTCAATCTTTCCCAGCATCAGAGTCTTTTCAGATGAGTCAGTTCTTTGCATCAGGTGGCCAAAGTATTAGAGTTTCAGCTTCAGCATCAGTTCTTCCAATGAACACCCAAGACTGATCTCCTTTAGAATGGACTGGTTGGATCTCCTTGCTGTCCAAGGGACTCTCAAGAGTCTTCTCCAACACCACAGTTCAAAAGCATCAATTCTTTAGTGCTCAGCTTTCTTTATAGTCCAACTCTCACACCCATACACGACTACTGGCAAAACCATAGCTTTGACTAGATAGACCTTTGTTGGCAAAATAATGTCTCTGCTTTTTAATATGCTGTCTAGGTTGGTCATTACTTTCTTCCAAGCAGTAAGCATTTTTTAATTTCATGGCTGCAGTCACCATCTGCAGTGATTTTGGAGCCCCCCAAAATAAAGTCTCTCTCAGTTTCCCATTTCCACATCTATTTGCCATGAAGTGATGGGACTGGATGTCACGATATTAGTTGGTGGGATATTCTTATAGATGTCTCTCAGGTGTAGTTGGTTTACAGTGTTATTCTGTAGTATTGTCTAGTGTTGTTCCTAGTATTGTTCCTCTATTTGTTTGTTAATTTTCTAACCATTTCTAACACACAAAAAGTACTCAATAAATATTTCTGAATGAATGTGGATGTACTGTGTGCTGACGTGTATTTTAGGCAATCTTCCATGTCAGCAAAACACAATGGATCCAAAACCGAATTAATTATTTATTTTCATCCATTGTTGGAAGTAGAATATTGATATCTCAAATTATTATCATTGAATTGTCAAATCTCCCTTTGAATCTGTCAGTTTTACTTCTCATATTTTCAGTCTGTTATTAGATATTACAAGCCTTGATTCCTGTCCAGAGTTCTAAAAAGTTGATTTTGACAATTTTTGCCAGTTTTCTCAGTGCTTTCATGGAAGGAGAGTCTTCAGAGGTCTTTATTCCATCATTTTTTTGTTGGCGTCAATCTGAGATAATAGGTTTTGCTGATGGGTTTCTTGTTGTTTGGGAGATAAAGAGAGGAGGCAAAGATCTGGGATGTGAACAGTTATTGCTATGACATTACCATTTTTCTAATATGGGAAAGACTCTAGGAAGGTCAGATTTTTAAAAGAGAGGGTCAGCAGTTCAATTTTGGGCATATTGCCGTTGCCCACTAGCTGTCCAAGGAGAGACAGCAAATAGGCAACCTATTTACAAGTCTGGAGCTCAGGCTAGAAGTCCAGGCTGCAGGTAAAGAGCAGAAGACTCTGTCTGTCCAGGCTTACACTTATAATTCCACTTAAGATTCTTCAGGACTAGGAAAACTAAATATTGTCCCTCAAATATGCCAAACATTGTTCTGTTCTTTTGCTTTTGCGTGAATCCCTCTTCCTGCCAAACACTTTCTTGCTCATGCCTTAAAACTGGCCCTTCTTTAAAAACCCAGAAGGAGTTCTATCTTCACCACAAGCCCTTCTCACAAATGGAAACTTCAGCTACTTACTTCTCCTCTACATTACTCATTGTCAGAGCCCCCTCACTTAGCACACTTTACCATGAATGCCCCCTCTATAATTTATCACCTTGACCATATTTTAGTTATTTGTTGCATATCTGATATCTCATTAAGCTGTAAGATCCTTGAGGATAGGGACTCCTGGAATTTATGCATCTTTATATTTCCAGATCCCAGACCATGTTTAACACACAGAAAGTACTCAATACATATTTATGAATGAATGTGGGTGTACCTCTATTTTAGGCAATCTTCCATTTCAGCAAAACACAATGGAACCAAAACTGAATTAATTATTTTCAACAAAACTGAGCGCGTGTCACTGCCATTTGTCTGTCACTAACGCCTGAAACTCCTGTAACCTTTTTCACTAGTCTCTCTCCTATACTCGGTCTAGGCAATACTAAGCCTTTTCAATTCTCCATCATAAACCTGCCTTCAGTTCCCCACTGCCACTCCCTTCTTCTAGACCACCATCTCACCATCTCATTTGGGCTACTTTCAGAGACTTCTTTTGCTCTTCTCCAATATCTCCACTCTGTAACCTGAATGATATATCTGATGTGGGAAATATATCCTGAACCCTAGTGCATGATCTTCTTTAATGGTTCCCATGATCTTCAAGTAAAATCCAAACTTCTTAATATGGCATCAAAGAAAATTTTCCTACTGAACTATTTGCACTTGCTAAGGGCATTGTGCCTTCTCCTGCTCCCAGGCTTTTGCATATGCTGCAAAAACAAAGCAAACAAACAAAAAGGAAATAACTGACTTCTCTTTGCCTAGGCAAGATCTACTCTTTCTCTGTGTCTCATCTTAGATGCCAGTTCCTCCTGGAAATTTTTCCCTGATTACTCAAAACTGGGTTAGGAATATTGTCTATGTGTTTCCACAGCACCTTCTGCTTAATTTGGGTAGCACTTATCAAACTTACATTGGAATTGCTTGGATTGTGTTTTTCTTAGTGTATATGTAACTACATGATACTAAGCAGGTGTTCAGTAAGCATTGATTGTTTCATGTAAAAACAATCATAGAATTTAATTAATCTGCAAATACTGAGGGTTAACTATAGCTTTCATTAGCAGCCTTAACTCTCAGTCCTCCTACATAGAGCTTTTCTTCTGCTGAGAACTAAGACCAAGAAAACATATGAAAATCCATGTACATGCACAATGAGACATGGGAAGAACATTGGTACATCTTATCAAGGCAACACTCTCATTTTACAGATGTGAAAACTAAAGCCTTAAAAGTGTCAGTGACTTACCCAGAGCCAAAGTGAGGATGCTTAGCAGAACACAAATGGAAATAGCAATCTCCTGACCCCTCTTGTCACTGTCTGCCCATGCAGTTGTGTGAGTCTTTGCTGGAAGGTCATAGGAATGCTAGTTATCAGGGCTGACTAACAAAGTCTGCCTGTTGACTCACTGTTGAGTCACAAGACCTTGATGATTTTGGGGGACTGGAAAGCTGAATGTGTCTTTTCTTGTAGGTATTAGTTTCTCTTCCAGTGAGACCATGCTGGCACCTCAGCTAAGGCGTCCTACTGAGCTGAGCATTGGGGAAGCACAGAGCTTGAAGTGCTCACCATCATCCCTGCCGATGGGGCTATGTTTGTATCAGCCTCGGAGTTTTCCCAAAGCTTTGCACTTTCTTCTATTACATAACAGAGCAGATAGCCCATACATGCAGGGGCTATCAGTTGCTCAGTTGTGTCTGATCTTTTGCGACCCTTTGGACTATAGCCCACCAGGCTCTCCTTGTCCATGAGATTTTTCGGGCAAAATCTGAAGTGGGTTGCCATTTCTTCCTCTGGGGATCTTCCCCATCCAGGAATTGAACCCATATCTCCTGCGTTTCCGGAGAAGGCAATGGCACCCCATTCCAGTACTCTTGCCTGGAAAATCCCATGGATGGAGGAGCCTGGTGGGTTGCAGTCCATGGGGTCGCTAAGAGTCGGACTCAACTGAGCGACTTCACTTTCACTTCTCACTTTCATGCATTGGAGAAGGAAATGGCAACCCACTCCCGTGTTCTTGCCTGGAGAATCCCAGGGATGGGGAAGCCTGGTGGGCTGCTGTCTATGGGGTCGCACAGAGTCGGACATGACTGAAGCAACTTAGCAGCAGCAGCAGCAGCTCCTGTGTTTCAGACAGATTTTTAACCTGCTAGGCCATCAGGGAAGCACCAGATATACCATACTTTATACAAAAATTGGATGATTTAAAAGAGATTATTGGAAAGCAAAGCCTATTTTCAGGCATTCTATATAACCTAGAAGACTCTTGTTCAAAGAAGTCTGTAAATAAAACAGTAAAAGCAATGCTTGGACCAGAAGTCTTTTAATCCTTTTTTCCATCTCTTGAGATTTTATGAGTGCATTGTTAGTGTCCCTGGAGGAGGGCATGGAGGGCATGGCAACCCACTCCAGTATTCTTGCCTGGAGAATCCCCATGGACAGAGGAGCCTGGCAGGATATAGTCCATGGGGGGTCGCAAAGCGTCAGACATGACTGAGTGACTAACACACACACGTTGTTAGTGTAAATTATCACATTTCAATTTCTCTGCTTTTAATGAGCCTGGATTCTTCCTGGCACACTGGGATCAGGAGAAGTTGAGCATTTCCTGTCTGCCAGGTACTTCATGCACATTAATATAACCCTCTTGATATTACCATGAGGTGTTAGCCTCCTTTTATTGATAAGCTGCTAAGGTTCAGAGAGATTATATGGCTTTGCTAAGATGAAGCTAGTAGTTCTTGGACCACACTGAGTATCAAGGATCTAGGTCATTGTTGACCTTGAAGTCAATTTCCAGTGGAGTGGTGGGGAATGAGAGCCTTGAAGCAGGGTGGAGAGAGAAGGGGAGTTTAGGGTATAAAGACTGAAAATGTAGACCATTGTCAAAAACTCAAAGTTCTCTCTTTTTTCTCACTCTCCTTCCCCTCTCCCTCTCTTCTCCCTCTCCCTGTCCTGACCCCCTTCTCCTCCCACCCCTGCCTACATTAGTGTGTATTTGCTCTATGTACGTCTGCATAAATTCATCGTCCTGGCCATAGTCCCATGGGATGATTGCTATGATCTTGAGGGAATTTCAGATCTGCCCTGCACTGTTCCAATGGATCAGTCCTTGGGCTAAATCCTGCAGTGGCCTTGGTACTAGAGAGGCAGAGTATATGACCTTCAAGCTGCCATGACCTTTTTATGCTTGCCACACTGCTGAAGGCATCACAGGGCCTCTCAACAGACTGCTGATCATGACATTCCTTTCCAGAGGCCCGCTGAGCACAGTTGTTTTACTATGGGATATTTTCTGGAAAATGGCATGTATAGATATGATATGTGTAAATTATATATTGCTTATTACAAGATATTTCATGGGCTTTGTTTTTCTTTTAAGGCACATTCTGCTACTCACATGTTCCCAGGGTTACCAGAACTCTGGTGTCAGAGTGTTCAGGTTCAAAATCCAGCTCTACCATTTATTAGCTGTGTTACCTTGAGCAAATTACATAATTCCCTTAAATTTTTGTTGCCTCACCCAGAAGGGCTGAAAGTACTCAACAGATGATCATAGTAAGTGAAGTAGGTCAGACAGAGAAAGACAAATGCCATATGATATCTGTCATATGTGAAATCTAAAATATGACACAAATGAACTTGTCTAAGGAACAGACTCACAGACGTAAAGAACAGACTTGTGGGTTCCAAGGAGGGGTGGAGGTGGGATGGATTGGAAATTTGGGATTAGTGGATGCAAACTATTATGTACAGAATGGATAAACAGCAAAGTCCCACGGCATAGCACAGGTAACTATATTCGATATCCTGTGATGACACATAATGGAAAAGAATACAAAAATGAGTATATGTATGTGTGTGTGTGTGTGTGTGTGTGTGTGTGACTTAATCACTTTGCTCTACCACAGAAATAAACACAACATTGTAAATCAACTATGCTTGAGTGAAATAATTTTTTTAATAATATAGATCTCCAGATTCTTTAACAAATGTTCCAGGATCAGATGACTGATTAACAGAGGAAATATTTAGGGTTATAAAGTTCAGAATACTTTTGCAGCAGCAACCTGGGATGGGAAGGGGCAGCCCAAGCTCCACAAGCAGGAACATACACAGAAGCAGTGCTTGAGGGCTACTTCCTGACACGTGATTTCCGCATCCTTGCCCATGTTTTGCCCATCCCTGATGGTTCTGACCTAGTACCCTGCTTGAACTCCAAGATCTCTGGGTTGACAGAGAGCCTCTGACCTCACCTCTTTTGAGCTTGGGCACATCTAACTCACTTAAACCCTTTAAAGACCAATGTATCCATGGAAAAATCATATAGGATCAACAAAGAATTGCTATACATTAGGGTTCATTTAAATATCTGTCTTGATGAACTTGGGCAAGGATGGCAATGACTTTCACTTCATGAGCTCACTCCAAACCATGGGCTATGCGTTGTGATGACAGTCGTCTGGGTGGCATGTTACCTTACACGGAAGAGTAAAGAAGAAAAGAATGCAGGCTGCAACTCATTAGAAATGCTTACTAGGCTCATATCTGCTTACTTTGGACTAGCTCTGAAAGGCTTGGTGTTCAGTTGCTCAGTCATGTCCAACTCTTTGTGACCCCCATGAACTGCAGTATGCCAGGCCTCCCTGTCCTTCAGTATCTCCTGGAGTTTGCTCAAACTCATATCCATTGAGTTGGTGATGCCATCCAACCATCTCATCCTCTGTCAGCACCTGCTTTTCCTGCCCTCAGTGTTTCCTAGCATTTAGTTCTTTTCCAGTGAGTTGGTTCTTCACATCAGGTGGCCAAGGTATTGCAGCTTCAGCTTCCGCATCACTTCTTCCAATGAAGACTCAGGGTTGATCTCCTTTAGGTTTGACTGCTTTGATCTCCTTGCTGTCCAAGGGACTCTCAAGGGTCTTCTCCAGCACCACAGTTTGAAAGCATCAATTCTTCAGCACTCAGCCTTATTTATGGTCCAACTCCCACACCCATGCAAGCTTTGACTATACAGACCTTTGTCGGTAAATTGGTATCTCTGCTTTTTAATACACTATGTTTGTCATAGCTTTTCTTGTAAGGAGCAAGTGTCTTTTAATTTCATGGCTGTAGTCACTGTCTGCAGTGATTTTGGAGCCCAAGAAAATAAAATCTGCCACTGTTTCCATTGTTTCCCTATTTGCCATGAAGAGATGGGGCCAGATGCCATGATCTTAGCATTTTCGGAACTTATTTTGTAGATGGGCCCTTGAAGATTTAATTTTTCTCTGATTTCCAAGTGATAAACTTTATACTCTCTACCATATTCAGAGATTGTAAGAAGTTCCAAAGAGAAGAAGAAGGGTGTTATAATTTGCTGAAGGCTTACTGTGTCCTACACACTTTCATGGACATGACCTTTTTTTAAGTATTAAAAAAAATGTGTGTTGGGGGAAATGATTTGCCCTGACTCTAAAGCAGAGCCTGCTGGCAAGGATCAAATGTCCCAGCTGTTGGAAGAAAAGGAGCTAAGGGTCAGGGAGCCTGCAGGCCCTGATATTTTTAGTGTCATATCCTCAGAGTTAAGTGTCAGAGAAACAGAAAGGCAACACCAAATAATGAGAGAAGAAGAAATGGGAAACCCAATAACATATTTTTTAAAGTTAGTAACTTTAATATTTCCTACTATAGCACAGTGCCTTGAGATCTATAGCTCTGCCTTGTATAGAAAACAAAGCCCCATCACCCAGTTCCTTGCTCTGGTGGGTAACCCTGAAATACCCATAGGTGGACACAGCATCATGTGTGAGAACACATCATAATGCAAGATAACATCTAGGACTCTTGGGACTCAGATTCAGTTTTAGGTTCTACAACTTTCTGATTGAAAAATAGCAGGTAAATCCTAAACCCTCTAACTCCTTTTTCTTTTCTCAAAAAATGAGAAACTGTAGCTCTGTTATATACTTTAAAGATTGCAATCATTCTCTACTAAAAGTTCTGGGAGCTTCCTCAAAGACTCTTTATACCTAGAACATGAAACTTTGTTATTCTGACCAGTTTACTCAGCACTTGTACTACCGCCCCAAACACACATGCACACATGTGTTTACACACACATGCTTGCACACACACATACAATCATGCACACACACACATGTATTTCCAGCAGCCCACTGGAAAGAGCTCACGTGAATCCAGGAATGAATCTAGTCAGGGACCACACAGTGTTCCCAGGTACTGCTGCTTCCTGCATCCCTATGAACTAATGAATATGGTTCATCATCTCTCTACTTCAAGTCCAGAAGGGAAAACTAACACATAAGACTCTGGAGAGTCCCTTGGACTGCAAGGAGATCCAACCAGTCCATTCTGAAGGAGATCAGCCCTGGGATTTCTTTGGAAGGAATGATGCTAAAGCTGAAACTCCAGTACTTTGGCCACCTCATGCAAAGAGTTGACTCATTGGAAAAGACTCTGATGCTGGGAGGGATTGGGGGCAGGACGAGAAGGGTACGACAGAGGATGAGATGGCTGGATGGCATCACTGACTCAATGGACGTGAGTCTGAGTGAACTCTGGGAGTTGGTGATGGACAGGGAGGCCTGGCGTGCTGCGATTCATGGGGTCACAAAGAGTTGGACACAACTGAGTGACTGAACTGAATATTAATAACATCATTTCAAGATCCAGGATGAAATCCTCCAGATGTAATAACTGAAGCACAGAGCAAGAGAATTTGGAAGTCCCTGACTTGGGGCATTTTCTTAGACAAATATCTTAATCTTCCCAGGAAACAATTTAAAATTTCTTAATCTAGAAGAAGAGGATTTAGGCCACAAAAACTCTAGCATCCCTTTTAGTGCTAACATTTTGTATTCAATGATCATTCATTTGCTCATCTAATATTCACTGAGTGCCTACCATATGCCTGGGCTTCCCTCATAGCTCAGTCAGTAAAGAATCTGCCTGCAATGCAGGAGACCTGGGTTCTATTCCTGGGTTGGGAAGATCCCTGGAGAAGGAAATGGCAACTCACTCCAGTATTCTTGCCTGGGAAATCCCATGGACAGAGGAACCTGGCAGGTTACAGTCCATGGGGTTGCAAGAGTCAAACATGACTTAGAGACTGAACCACACCACCACATTATGCCTGTTCTAGGTACCCAGGGTACATCAAAAAACAGAACAGGGTAAGAATCCCTGCCACTGTAGAGCTTATGTTCTGGTGAGAAGAGAGAGAAAACAAGCAATAAATATAATACTCAATAAATTATGCTATATAGAAAGGGTGGTAAATATTGAAGGGGGGGGATCCAAACAAGAGAAGAGATTAGGAGTGCAGAAGAGTGGCAGGATTCAATTTCAAAGGCCTCATTTTAAAAGGTGATATTTCAGCAAATACTTGCAAAAGTAGGACGTTCAGCCATATGGATGTCTGAGAGAAGAGCATTCTAGGGAGAGGTTTCAGCCCATACAAAGCCCTAAGGCAGGAACATGCCTGTGTGTTCAAAGAACAGCAAGGACGTATGGGAATTTGAGCTTTTATCTGAGTGAGGTAGAGTCATTGGAGAGTTTTGAACAGAGGGTAACATGATATGACTTACACTTTAAAGGGATCGTTCTGACTGCTTTGTGAAGTGTAGATGGTTAGGAAAGGCAGGAATGAAGCATGGAGACCCATAGGAAGCAGCTGAAGTATCCCAGTGAGAGATGGCTCAGGCAAGAGTAGTAACAGGAGATGGTAAGAAGTGGTTGGAGTCATGATATATTTTGAAAGTAATGACAACAGTCCTAGTGAATTAGATGTGGATCTGAGAGAAGAGAAGAATCAAGAAAGGTTTCAAGATTTCTAAATTGAGCAAACTTAAGGATGGAGTTGTCATAACCTGAGATGGGGAGGGAGACTGGAAGTTGTATAAGTTTGTCTGAGCATCAGGGGTAGAGTGGAGCTCATAGGTTCAGCTTCAGATGTGCTAAATGGATGTATCTACTAGACACTCAAGTGGGGGAGTCAAAGGCAATAGTATTTGAATCTGGAGTTCAGGAAAGAGGTATAATTTGGAGATAAAATGTTTCTAAGTCTTGAGCTAAGAGCCCCGTAGATGTTATATCCCAAGGGCTCAGTGTATTTCCTCCTGAGGATTTTATATCTGAAGTGTTTACAGTTGTCACTGATGCCATTGTCACTATCATGACTAAACTTCTGCTAGATTAAAAGCACTTTGTAAAGTTTTCTGGGCATCTGGGTGTCCCTGTGTCCTTGGTCTGCCCAGATGCACACAGGGTACCTTCACATTACTCTGAAGTATGGTTCCATTAGAATGGATTATGGCATGCAGCCCAGTGCTGTCATGTTCTGACATTACAAGACAAAAAGGCATAGTAGGTATTAAAGCAGTACCTTGGGGTTGCAGAAATGTCACTTCATCTTTTGTAGTTATCAGTTCTATTTTTATCACCCAATTTACCTGATCCCCAAAAGGCAATCTCAGTCAACTTAAAGTAGATTCAGCCATTTTGAGTTTATAGTCGGTAAATTATGAATTTTTCTTATCTTTTCTTCTACCAGGTTGGTTTGTAAGTTCTGGAGTGCATATTCTAGATGGAGATAAGTGTCTGGTGAATCTGTAAACATGCAGAGATGTACCCCTCCCTGAGTGTCAGAGATGGACACAAGGTCTCCCGCTCTGTGCACAGGGCTCTGCTCAGCTGACAGCGGAAAGCTTTAGAAACACCTGTTAACTCTGCCAGTTAAAGTTAAAAAGAAAATTCTAAGAAGAACTTTCCATTCATATAAAGTTTTAAAATATTCTCTGTCAGACCTAAAATTATTTATTAAATGACCAAACAAACACACCGTGTCTTGAGCACAAATCTCTAACGAAAGGCGGGAATGTAGCCTGTAAGAGATGCCGCACAGGGTGGGGAGCCCCGAGTGTGTCCTGGTGCCACGCGGCCCAGTCCGTGAGCCTCTGTGGTATGTGTCTTCCTGTGGACTCCTGCAGTTCACTCTTGGTGCAAATTTTTTTCTGTTATTAATGTGCAAAGACAATTGTTTTCCTAAACCTATTATTTATACCAAGTTTATAGAAGCTTAATAGCTAGAAAGTAGCTTCTTTATTTTCTCTCGTATTTTTGGTATGACTACTGTTCCTGGTACAGTAAAAATCATGGTGTAGTTCAAAGGAATGAGACGAGGAAGGGTACTACAGAGAGGGGTAAACCTGAGGGCTTTTGAAGACAAAATCATGAATATACCCAATATTATTCAGCCACAGAATCTCTGGGGATCTGTGCTGTGAGTCCAGCTCAGCCTCCTTCAATTCTAGGCTCTAAATTCAACTGCACATTAAGACCTGGGCTTTGCAAGCATGAGAAACAAGACGTGAAATCCATCAGAGAGTGCGCCCAACCCTAAAGCATCAGCCTGGCTCCCTTCACCAGCTTCCAGGAACCCAAACAGCACATCCCCTTCAAAATTTGTATTTTCTCAGTCTGTAAGACAGACGTGTATATCTCAAACACATATACATATATTGTGGAGAGTGGGAGGTGAAGGGAAGGAGGTAGTGATCAGAGATGTTGCAAGAGCACCACATTGGGAATCAAAGGATCTAAGATCAAGCTCTGCCAAACCCTGTGTGATTCTGTGCTGTTCATTTAGCCCCTATGTTCCTCAGCACCCTTTTCTGGAAGGTGAAGAGGAATAGTAGCTTCATTTACCTATTTAGGTGTTCAACCATAATTTCAAAATGAAAAAGAATGGTATCATCAAGAAAATCTACACACAATAATGCTGGAGAGGATGTGGAGAAAAGGCAACCCTATTGCACTGTTGGTGGGTATATAAATTGGTATAGCCACTATGGAAAACAGTATGGAGACTCCTTAAGAAGCTAGGAATAAAACTACCATATGACCCAACAAGGGCTTCCCAGGTGGTGTGACTGGTAAAGACCCCGTTTGGCAATGCAGGTGACTATCCCTGGCTCAGGACAATCCTCCGGAGAAGGGAATGGCTATCCACTCCAGTATTCTTGCCTGGAAAATCCCATGGACAGAGGAGTCTAGAGGGCTACAGTCCATAGGGTTGCAAAGAGTCACACACTACTAAAGCGACTTAGCACACACGCATGCACATGACCCAGCAATCCCACTACTGGACATATACCCCCAGAAAACCACAATTCAAAAAGACACCTGTGCCCTAACGTTCATTGCAGCACTATTTAGAATAGCCGGGACACAGACGCAACATAGATATCCATCAACAGATGAATGGATAAAGAAGTTTTGGTACCTATACACAATGGATATTACTTAGTCATAAAAAAAGGAATGAATTTAAGTCAGTTGTAATGAGATGAATGAACCTAGAGCCTGTTATACAGAGTGAAGTAAGTCAGAAAGAGAAAAACAAATATCGTATATGAATGCAGATATATGGAATCCAGAAAAATAGTACTGATGAAACTATTTGCAGAGAAGAAGTGGAAATATAGACGTAGAGGGTGGACTTGTGGACACAGTGGAGGAAGGACAAGGTAGGACAGATTGAGAAAGTAGCAGTGACATATATACCCTATTTTGCAAAATAATTAACTAGAGGGAAGCTGCTGTATAACACAGGAAGCCCAGCACAGCACTCTGTGATGACCTAGAGTGGAGTCGGGGTGGGGGGGGGCTCTAGAGAGAAGCGGTACATATATACATATATATGATTATGACCAATCCACGTTGATGTACAGCAGAGGTCACCGCAACATTATAAAGCAATTACCCTCCAACAACAAAGTAATCTTGATTAAAAAAAAAACAGCAAACAAAAGTGAACTGAGCATCCGCATTGCGCTAGGTGCCAGACCAGTGCTGTGACTACTGCTGCCTCTTACAGCATTATCTCTGACAACCACAGTAGCTACCATGAACAAGGCTCCTACTGGATGCCAGTCACTGTACTGAGTGCATTGTAGACACGATTTCATTTAATCCTCAGAAGAGCATGGTGAAGGGCCAATTTCATTTCTATTTTGCAGTTCCGAAAGACAAAGCTTATGAGATTAAGGAAGGAGTTTGTTTGATTTTTCCAACTTTGTTGGCACTTTTTCCAGTAAGTGCCAGAGTCAGGTTTGAACTCAAGCTTTTCTGTTGCCAAAGCAGATGCAAAAGCGTTACTATACTCCAGTATGTTAGTCTATTTCATCTGATTTAAACAGGCTATGATTCTATGTAGGGATGAATGTTTTGCATGCTCATCTAAACACACAGAAGTAGTTCATGAACTTGTTCCACATAGTAATGTCATAAGCAAGAGACACACACAGCACATTGGACACTCAGTGTGACCCGTAAGAAAATATGATTCTATGAGTTCTTCATACAACATCTCACTCTATTGGGTACTCCTGACCCCATTTCAGGGCTGTGTTCCTCTAGAGGGATGACTATCCAATCTGGCCTATGCTCTGACTCTACAGTGACCTGGAGAGAAGGGAGAGCCCTCCCTTTCCACTCCCCTACCGGAGAGTCTCTTTTCCTGAATTCAGCACAGGCAAACAGGAATAAGGCCAAAGAATGCCACTCTAGCTGCAACCTAAAGTGTTAAAAAGCAGTTTCAAGTGTATGGTAGAAACTGGGGGCACAGAATTGACTGTTCTGACTGAATGGTGCTTCCCCAAATCTCCTATTTGGTGAATAAATTCTTTTTGCTTAAAAGATGCCTCAGACAAATACGGGGTATCATTTTGCAACATAATGATTCAGAAAACACTCAAGAAAGGACTTGCGAGAAACTGCTCTTGAGTGACTCGATCTCCAAGAATTGCTGGGGATGAACCGTGATCAAATTAAATGGCAAACCTGAATGTATCCACTCTCTCTATAAACTACATTTATTACCTTACAAAAGTGACATTTTCCTTGATGGGTGAAGCAGTAACCTTCTAAAGAAATAATTGTCCGTAACATTGTTAGTCACTGGCATGCGAAGTCATTCTCAGGCATTAAACTCAAATGATGTCTTTGATGATGATTATCATCATAAAAAGATGGACTGGGCTTTTTTAGTAGGGAGGGGTTTGTGGGGAGAGGAGGAAAAAAGGCATTTCCCATGATGCTCCTGTTACAAGAACTGAGATTGGAGTCAGATCACGAAGATTACAACGTATGGAGACTTCTGTTTCGTCCTGTTGAAATGGGCACCAAAGAATGTTCCTCTTTCCCTGGGGAAGGAATGATACTGAGCCTACCTTTACTATGGGGACTTGGCATGGGAAAAACATTAACAACAAATACAGATCAAGCTGCACAATGTGCTTCTCTATTACTCTGTCATCTCACTGTAGAAACACAAACAAGGGTAAGCAGGTAAACAACGCTATTAACATTTGTGTAGCAGTTGAACTTTACAGAGTCTTTTCACATGAATTGACCCACTAGGGCTCCTGGTAGCCGTGTGAGTTAGAAATTATCATTCACATTTTATAAATTAAAAAACTGAAGCTCAGAGAAGGGCATTGAATCCAGTATTTGGTAAAATGACAGGCTTATGAAACATTGGGTCTAGATGGCACCTTATAAATAATCTATTTGAAACTATAGTTCAAGTCATTTTATTTTTTTTGTACTATTTATTGATTTTTTAAAATATAAATTTATTTATTTTAATTGGAGGTTAATTACTTTACAATATTGTATTGGTTTTGCCATACATCAACATGAATCCACCACGGGTGCACACGTGTTCCCCATCCTGAACCCCCCTCCCACCTTCCTCCCTGTACCATCCCTCTGGGTCATCCCAGTGCACCAGCCCCGAGCATCCTGTATTGTGCATCGAACCTGGACTGGTGATTCATTTCATATATGATATTATACATATTTCAATGCCATTCTCCCAAATCATCCCACCCTCTCCCTCTCCCACAGAGTCCAAAAGACTGTTCTATACATCTCTGTCTCTTTTGCTGTCTTGCATACAGGGTTATCGTTACCATCTTTCTAAATTCCATATATATGCGTTAGTGTACTGTATTGGTGTTTTTCCTTCTGGCTTACTTCACTCTGTATAATAGGCTCCAGTTTCATCCACCTCATTAGAACTGATTCAAATGTATTCTTTTTAATGGCTGAGTAATACTCCATTGTGTATACGTACAACGGCTTTCTTATCCATTCATCTGCTGATGGGCATCTAGGTTGCTTCCATGTCCTGGCTATTATAAACAGTGCTGCGATGAACATTGGGGTACACGTGTCTCTTTCAATTCTGGTTTCCTCGGTGTGTATGCCCAGCAGTGGGATTGCTGGGTCATAAGGCAGTACTATTTCCAGTTTTTTAAGGAATCTCCACACTGTTGTCCATAGTGGTTGTACTAGTTTGCATTCCCACCAACAGTGTAAGAGGGTTCCCTTTTCTCCACACCCTCTCCAGCATTTATTGCTTGTAGACTTTTGGATCGCAGCCATTCTGACGGGCGTGAAATGGTACCTCATTGTAGTTTTGATTTGCATTTCTCTGATAATGAGTGATGTTGAGCATCTTTTCATGTGTTTGTTAGCCATCTGTATGTCTTCTTTGGAGAAATGTCTGTTTAGTTCTTTGTCCCATTTTTTGATTGGGTCATTTATTTTTCTGGAATTGAGCTGTAGGAGTTGCTTGTATATTTTTGAGATTAATTCTTTGTCAGTTGCTTCGTTTGCTATTATTTTCTCCCATCCTAAAGGCTGTCTTTTGACCTTGCTTATAGTTTCCTTTGTCATGCAGAAGCTTTTAAGTTTAATTAGGTCCCATTTGTTTATTTTTGCTTTTATTTCCAACATTCTGGGAGGTGGGTCATAGAGGATCCTGCTGTGATTTATGTCAGAGAGTGTTTTGCCTATGTTCTTCTCTAGGAGTTTTATAGTTTCTGGTCTTACATTTAGATCTTTAATCCATTTTGAGTTTATTTTTGTGTATGGTGTTAGAAAGTGTTCTAGTTTCATTCTTTTACAAGTG
>NW_011494877.1:893638-947215 GCF_000754665.1 Bison bison bison | reverse complement strand
ATTCTTGCCTCCTTTGTCAAAGATAAGGTGTCCATAGGTGCATGGATTTATTTCTGGGCTTTCTATTTTATTCCATTGATCTATATTTTTGCCAAGTCATTTTAATCTAACTTGATTTCATTGGAATTCTAACCACCTGGACCTCCCAGGCGGCACTAGTGATAAAGAATCCGCCTGCCAATGCTGGAGACACAAGGGAGGCCAGTTCGATCCCTGGGTCAGGAAGATCTCCTGGAGGCGGAAATGACAACCCACTGCAGTATTTTTGCCTGGAGAATTGTGTGGGCAAAGGAGCCTGGAGAGCTACAGTCCATGGGGTCGCAAAGAGTCAGACATGACTTGAATGTCTGCAAGTACACATATACCCCCAGTCACACCCTAGACATAAAAGTAGAATTTCTGTCTGGTTTCTGTCCTTGAAGATAGGGGAGATAGCCTAGTAAACAAATAATTCTCCCACTGTGAAGTAAGTGACACCCAGAAGAGGCATGTGTGATGCATCGGGCAGGAGTCATCATTCTGCCTGGAGGGAAGAGGAATAGGGAAGCGGTAGGGGCACGAGGAGGAGGATTCCTTATGGAGGACCAGGAGAGGATGGCAACTGAGCAACAGGACAGGGCCCTGAAGAAACAGGGAGCCGCGGGAGCAAAGGACAAAGATGCTCTCAGAAGATGGACAGTTCTTTGCGGGTGGAGAGTAGTTTTGTAGGAAAAGAGGCTGAAGAGTAAGTTGGGAAGAGAAATTAGCATCATAATCTGAAGTTTTATGGACCATATTAAGTAAGTCAGATTTCTTCTGTGAGAAATAAGGATCCATCAAAGACTTTTACACACTATTTAGTAATATTGATAATAGTAATGATGATGCAAATGATTACAGATAATATATGTTGGGGCTTCCCAGATGGCACAATTGGTAAAGAGTCCTCCTGCCAATGCAAGAGACATGGGTTTGATCCTTGGGTCAGGAAGATCCTCTGGAGGAGAAAATGACAACCCACTCCAGTATTCTTGCCTGGTAAATTCCATGGACAGAGAAGCCTGGCAGGCCACAGTCAATGGGGTCGCAAAGCCAGACAGGACTAAGCTTACACACAGATGCATGCGTGCATGCACATACCCACCAAATATTTGTTGAGCGTTTACCACAAGCCAGGTCCTTTGCTACACCCTACAGGCAGGGCCTTAGCTAATCTTCTCAAAAACACTTTGAAGTACAAACTTTCCTGGTGGTGGTTAAGACTTTGCCTTTCAACCCAGCGAGTTCAGATTTGATCCCTGGACAGGGGACTAACAGTCCACATGCCTCACAGCCAAAAACCCAAACCATAAAACAGAAGCAATATTGTAACAAATTCATTAAAGACTTTAAAAATGGTCAGCATAAAAATCTAAAAAAAAAAAATCCAACCAACAAAAAACTTTGTTAAAATCACCATTCCTAAGGGTTAGGGAGCTGAAGTAGCCTCTTGTGGTAAAGCCAAGATCTCCAGCTGTGACAGGCTCAGATGGCTGCGTTTGTTTGAAGGATCTCTAACAGTGGTATAGAAAGTGAGTTTTAATGGAGAAGGGGTTATTCTGCCCAGAAAAGGGTGACTAGGCCCTGAGGGACGCTCTTGATTTCTGAGCTGAAGAGGGAAATGCCCATTTCCTTCAATGCTTTCTTCATTTCCCAGGAGGCCAGAGGAGGAGTGGGGCCCTGGCTAAACAGGCCATTTTGCTTCCCCTCTTCCCTGGCCTGTCCGCACTATCCCCTGCAGCTGACTATTTCAAACATTTGCACTCATCATCAGTGATATTCTGGAACCCATCACTATTGGTTCAAATATGAACCAATTAGTCAGATCATGGCTATTCATTGTAGGAGGTGGACAACAAGCAGCCTGTGGAGGTACCTGCTGTCCCAAGCAAGTTAGGGAAGGCAGGAAGAGCAGACCACCTCCCATCAGCACCTCACAGAGCTGCCTCCAGGAGATACTCAGATGCCAGGACAATTAAATGTGGGGAAAGTAATTGTGAATGTACTTGTTAAAGAGATGAAAATGGCTGAACTGTAAATCAGTTTATTTAAATGCATTTTTTTGATAGCAGAATATAGGCATATCATTAGCTTGTAAATGTGTCTAATAAGCCTGTCTTCACTAATATGCCAAAAAGAGCCTAATTAACTTTTTTTCCCCTCCAGTTAGACAGTAGTGTGAGGATCCCTGATCACATTTCCACACTATCTTTTTAGCATCAGCAAAGCGGCACTAAAACAGCCCCTGTGACATCTATAAAAATGCTAGTTTATAATTAGGACGATCTTGGCTTGAACAATAATGTTGCAATTTGTAGTGATGGCTTCTGTTTCTCTTTAATTTTAATGTATTAGCCTACAATGCTCTGGAGATTTCTAGGCAGACTAGCCCGTTTCCGTTCCCCAAATTGCTGGCATTATAACACTTTAGGTTAAGCAAGGAGAAGCAGCTGCAATTTGGTAGGTTTTTTATTTTTCTAATGATTGCAAGGGCAGAAGGAATACTAACAAGAAAAGACAAGTGTAACAGCATCCACTTATTTGTTAACTCATTGTCTGAATGTGAGGACCATGTTTTAGAGACGATGCTGATAAGAACCAGGTCATAAAAACCCCAAACAACAGAATTCTAGTGTTTCCCAGTGTTCTCTGATGCAGGAATTCTTAGCTTCTTTTCATCAGAGTCCTGGAGTACTGCAAATATCTGCCATGGATTCCACAAAATAAATTCAGGAAGGCTGATCATTTTTGCCCTTTTGTCCTTCCTGACTTCATGTTGAAACAAAACGGCAATGCCACAATTAGAACCACATCACTGATGCCTTCCATGTCTCTTTGTCATGTCTAGGACTGAATTCCCCATTTTTGCTTAAAACTAGAGCTTTTTCTACTAGGAGAGAGTAGCCCATGAATAGGTTTCATTCAGCAAATCTGTGAATATCCTGAAATAGGTACTCCATCAAAATTGTCTGTGAGAACTTTTATCTATACCAAATTTGGGTTTCACCATTGAAGAATCTGATCAGGAGTTCTTGAGTAGGATTAGGTAATCTGTATTTTTTTTAAAGCACCCCCAAATAATTTTGATCATGTACCTCGAACTAAGAAGAATGTTCCCAAATTTCATCACAGCCTCAAATCACTCTGTGGCTCCAAGAAGTTTAAGAATTACTGGCCTAAAGTCTGGCATTCTGTGCTTCCCTGGTGGCTCAGACAGTAAAGAATCCACCTGCAATGCAGAAGACCTGGGTTCAATCTCTGGGTTGAGAAGATCCCCTAGAGAAAGGAATGGCTACCCACTCCAGTAGAAGAGTCTGGAGAATCCAATGGACAGAGGAGCCTGCCAGGCTCCTATATCCGTGGGGTCCCAAAGAGCCAGACAGAACTGAGCAGCTTTCACTCACTCACTCTGGCATTCCAGGAGTGCTCCCTAATCAGGACTCATCTTTTGTTTCCAGCACTGATCTATTGGGAATTGAGGAACCCAGTGCCTAAGTTCTAAACCATTTGGGAAATAAGACAAATGAATAAGACAGAAGGGATGGTAATGATAATATTACCGTTTTATCCAAGTGACTAACATTGACTGATCTGATCTGAACATTGAAGACTACATGCTATAGCTTCAACCTTGTGGATTTATTCATACTAAAGCCCCAGATTTAAATCTACCCACTCAGCCTCAGGGAGTGTTGGGCTGGGACTGGCATCCTCTATCCCATGGGAGCAGAAGTTGCCCCTGAAAACTTATGAGGAGCAGCAGAGCAGTACCTTGGAGGGGGACTGGAAGGGGTTGAAGAGCACATGTTCCATTTCTTTCCTAAATTTCCCTGAAGTGTCATGAGTGAGGGGATGAGAGAGACCAGAACTTTTCTCCAACAGATCTCCCTCTACATGGAGAGAAGCATTAGGAACTACCATTATACCTTGGCTAACTTTTCTTTTCTCATTATTTCCCAAAATGTCATGTATTTTTCTGCTTCTTACTCTATTCACACCAACTCTCCTATTGGAAATACCCTTTCAATCATCATCACCTATCTGAATTTCATTCATGCTTAAAAATCAGATAGCACTCAACTTCCTCAGTTGAGTGTTCACCTGAAATATTGAGTTCCATACGATGTTACAGAAAAACTGAAATGAACTTTTTGGGCAACCCAATATTTCCCTATGTAAGCTTTCCCTTTGCCAAAGGCACGTCCATTCTGAACTCCCCCAGCAGTTATTCAAAGCCTGAGTGAGCCTCAGAATTACCTGTGGGAGATTTTAATCCGTGTCAAGCCTGAGTCTTGCTATTGAAAAATCTAGTTCAGTACATTTTGGGTTAGGTTTGATAATCTGCATTTAAAAAAATTTCTCCGAGGTAATTCTGATCATTCATCTCGTCCAGAAAACACTGCTTACTCATTATTTGCGTGATCCGTTTGGCCCTTTCAACCTTGTGTGAGAGGAGAGATCTGCTTCTTATAAAGTAGAGAGAAAGTGAAAGAAAGTGAAGTTGCTCAGTCGTGTCCGACTCTTTTCGACCCTCTGGACAGTAGCCTGCAGCAGGCTCCTCCGTCCATGGGATTTTCTAGGCAAGAGTACTGGAGTGGGTTGCCATTTCCTTCTCCAGAGAATCTTCCCGACCCAGGGATCGAACCCAGGTCTGTCGCATTGTAGACAGACGCTTTACCGTCTGAGCCACTAGGGAAGTAGAAGGACCACAAAATAGGATGCAGGGTATGGAGAAGCCCTGTGAATGAAGGTGTTTTTTTTTGGATGAAGGTCTTAACATACATCAGTGACTTGTCAGGTGTTAGTTGTGGAGGAGGTAGAGGGAACAATATACAGCAGTTTCTCTGACACTAAAAAATGACCTCGGCTATCCAGAGGGTGGGCTTCCCTAGTAGCTCAGCTGGTAAAGAATCTGCCTGCAAATGCAGGATATCCCAGTTTGATTCCTGGGTCAGGAAGATCCTCTGGAGAAGGGATAGGCTATCCATTCCACTTTTCATGGGCTTCTCTGGTGACTCAGATGGTAAAGAATATGCCTGCAATATGGGAGACCTGGGTTCCATCCCTGGGTTGGGAAGATCCCCTGGAGGAGGGCACGGCAACCCCTCCAGTATTCTTGCTTGGAGAATCCCTATGGACAGATGAGCCTGGTGGGCTAGAATCTATGGGGTTGCAAAAGTTGGACACAATTGAGTGACTAAGCACAGCACAGCACATCCAGAGAGCATAAGAGAATTATTTGACTATTATCAGTAAAATGAATATAATAATATATTATCCTTGAGGAATTATTGAGTAGATTAGGGAACATGTATATAAAGTATATAAAGCCTGATTCTCCTTCTTCTGTCTCCTAAGTCTGTAGGGAGCTGTCCTACCACATTTTACAAGACACATGGACACACACATAGGTACACACACTTACACAGGTTGGCCCTTTTCTCCTCCCAGAAGTCAATCTCCAGCCCCTTACCCAGCAGACCTGTCCTGTGAAAGTTTCACTGGCAAATGCAACTTAAATTTTGTGGGAGTGTTTTTCAAACTTTTAGCTCTAGAAAGTGGATAGGATGTGTTTGCTTAGTAAATTTTTATTCCATTTGCCTAAACTGACAAGCCAAGGAAACATAAATAAGTGAAAATTTTCTTTGGCAAAAATAAAGAAGTTTTTGACTTCTGGATTCCTGTTCTTATGAGATAATATGAAAAAAAAGAGAGGAAACAAAATAAAATTAGATTCAAAGAGTAGATTTTATATGCCAGACACTATTTTAGGAATTTTTCATGACTTTTAAAAATAAGTACAGAGGTGGAGGTAAAATTCACAATCTCTGAAATTCAGGATGTCTAACTTTGAATCTTGCTTCTACTTCTTATTCACTCTGTGACTTTGAGAAAGTTTCTAAAACTCTGAAAGCCACAGCTTTCTTATAAGTAAAGTAGAAACAAAGCAGCCAGTCTCTGAAGCTGGCCCCCAATAAACCGTGCCTCTCGGTCTTCATGTCATTGTGTAATCCCCTTTCACATCCAACTTCTACCCTCATGTGATATGATTGAAAGAACAGAGGAAACCAACAGCGATGTTCTGGGGGTTCAGAACCCAGACATTAAACAGCCTGGTAGACTGCACTTTTTTGCTTGGGGAACCCTGAGAAGTCACATAAGAAGTCTATCCTGGAGAGGCCCTCAGACCACATGGGAGAGCACCCCAACCATCTCAGCATGCCAATTGAGCCCACGTGACTCCAACCCCAGCTGCACCACAGGAGACACTCCAAGAAAAACCAGCAGAAGAACCCAGCCCCCATCTGAGTCCCATCAACTCATAGAACTATAAGAGATAATAACATGAAAGCTGTTTTAAGCCACCAAGTTTCAGAGTGGATTATTACACAGTAATAGATAACTAAAACCTGGAGTAATATTTTCTACCTTTTAGATAAAAGACAGTCATACACATAAAGCATCCAGAGCATAATAATTGCTCACTAAGCAATAAGGTGGCACTATTGGTAAATAACTAGCATGCCAATGCAGGAGACATAAGAGATGCTGGTTGTGGATTCTATCCCTGGGTCAGGAAGATCCCAGGGGGAAGGCATGGAAACCCACTCCAGTATTCTTGCCTGGAGAATCCCATGGAGAGAGGAGACTGGCAGGCTACACATGGGGATGCACAAAATCGGACACGACTGAAGCAACTTAGCATGCACGGAAGTATCTATTAATTGTATAAACTTTGCTAACAATGCTGCATAAGGGAGGGCTTCATGGGTGGCACTAGTGGTAAAGAACTGCTTGCCAATGCAGTAAATGTAAGAGACTCAGGTTGATCCCTAGGTCGGGAAGATCTCCTGGAGTAGGAAATGGCAACCCAATGCTGTATTCTTACCTGAAGAATCCCATAGACAGAGGAGCCTTTGTGCTACAGTCCATAGGGTCCAAAGAACTGGACATGACTGAAGCAACTTAGCACAAGCACTGTGTAAGGGAGGTACCGAGATCCCCATTTCCATGATGGGAAACGTGCTGCAGAAAAGCAGAAAGGAGGAGTAGAGACAGGATTCAAGGAATCAAGTCTACCCGAGTCCAAAAGCACACCTTTCTCTTCTTCACAGCCATGTTTCTAGGGAAGAAGGATCAACTTGCTGCAAAGTCTTAGAAAGTCAATCAAGTATTTTTCCATATCAGATCCCTTTAGTAATAAATAATGAGGGAAATGGAAGACTATAGGAGTGAAGTGTATGTTCTCCTGGTTGCTGTGGAGATGGCTACAATGTCTCGAGCTGATGGTGATTTCAACTGGAGAAATGAGCCTCAGGAGGGCACACACCAGGAGGCAGCCACACTCTTTCTCCTAGTGCAACATAATGAAGTCAAACTACAGACGAATAAAAACAGAGAGGGAATATTTTCTAGAGATAATGTTTCCCGGCCTCTCCACAGTGCTCTAACGAACACCATCCGCTGGCAGAACGTGAACAGCAGCAAGTGCCATTCAGTGTTAATTACTTTTAAATGTAAATCTAAAGGCATCAGGCTCAGGCAAGTCATTTTTAATAATACCTCATCCTAGGCTATTACAATTTTTATTTGTCATCATCTAATTGATTTGTGTCCATTTCAATTTGTTTACTTTATGCTCATCACCTTCCTGGGCAAGTGGGGACAGCAACCTTTATTTCTTCCCACTGTTGATGTTCATTCTCATCAACACCTACCATCCCAGATGGTCTGACAGTGGACCTTTTAAAAATAATTTGCTTGCTGCCTGCTCGCTGCCTGTTGACACTAGCCTTGTGGTGATGCTAATCAACCTGCAGGCCTTCACAACCCAGTTCAAAATGTCCTGGAGGAGCATCACCCATCACTCATGGCATCCCTAGGAACAAGTATTATTTTACTTTTCAGGATGTATCACCTAACTCATGTACATATGTGTTGCCTTTTGGTAGGGATCTACATGTTCTTCTGTGTGAAGGTGTGCTTACTTTTTTTTTTAATATAAATTTATTTATTTTAATTGGAGGCTAATTACTTTACAATATTGTATTGGTTTTGCCACACATCAACATGAATCCGCCACGGGTGCACAAGGGTTCCCCGTCCTGAACCCCCCTCCCACCTCCCTCCTCATACCATCCCTCTGGGTCATCCCAGTGCACCAGCCAAGAGCATCCTGTATCATGCATCGATCCTGGACTGGTAATTCGTTTCACATATGATCTTATACATGTTTCAATTCCATTCTACCAAATCATCCCCCTCATCCCTCTCCCACAGAGTCCAAGAGGCTGTTCTATACATCTGTGTCTCTTTTGTGGTCTCGCATACAGGGTTATCATTACCATCTTTCTAAATTCCATATATATGCATTAGTATACTGTATTGGTGTTTTTCTTTCTGGCTTACTTCTCTCTGTATAATAGGCTCCAGTTTCATCCACCTCATTAGAACTGATTCAAATGTATTCTTTTTAATGGCTGAGTAATACTCCATTGTGTATATGTACCACAGCTTTCTTATCCATTCATCAGCTGATGGACATCTAGGTTGCTTCCATGTCCTGGCTATTATAAACAGTGCTGCAGTGAACATTGGGGTACACGTGTCTCTTTCAATTCTGGTTTCCTCGGTGTTTATGCCCAGTAATGGGATTGCTGGGTCATAAGGCAGTTCTATTTCCAGTTTTTTAAGGAATCTCCACACTGTTCTCCATAGTGGTTGTACTAGTTTGCATTCCAACCAACAGTGTAAGAGGGTTCCCTTTTCTCCACATCCTCTCCAGCATTTATTGCTTGTAGACTTTTGGATTGCAGCCATTCTGACTGGCGTGAAATGGTATCTCACTGTGGTTTTGATTTGCATTTCTCTGATAATGAGTGATGTTGAGCATCTTTTCATGTGTTTGTTAGCTATCTGTATGTCTTCTTTGGAGAAATGTCTGTTTAGTTCTTTGGCCCATTTTTTGGTTGGGTCATTTTTTTTTCTGGAATTGAGCTGCAGGAGTTGCTTGCATATTTTTGAGATTAATTCTTTGTCAGTTGCTTCGTTTGCTATTATTTTCTCCCATTCTAAAGACTGTCTTTTCACCTTGCTTATAATTTCTTCTGTTGTGCAGAAGCTTCTAAGTTTAATTAGGTCCCATTTGTTTATTTTTGCTTTTATTTCCAACATTCTGGGAGGTGGGTCATAGAGGATCCTGCTGTGATTTATGTCGGAGAGTGTTTTGCCTGTTATCCTCTAGGAGTTTTATAGTTTCTGGTCTTAGGTTTAGATCTTTAATCCACTTTGAGTTTATTTTTGTATATGGTGTTAGAAAGTGTTCTAGTTTCATTCTTTTACAAGTGGTTGACCAGTTTTCCCAGCACCACTTGTTAAAGAGATTGTCTTTTCTCCATTGTATATTTTGCCTTCTTTGTCAAAGATAAGGTGTCCATAGGTGCGTGGATTTATCTCTGGGCTTTCTATTTTGCTCCATTGATCTATATTTCTGTCTTTGTAACAGTACCATACTGTCTTGATGACTGTGGCTTTGTAGCAGAGCCTGAAGTCAGGCAGGTTGATTCCTTCAGTTCCATTCTTCTTTCTCAAGATTGCTTTGGCTATTCAAGGTCTTTTGTATTTCCATACAAATTGTGAAATTATTTGTTCTAGCTCTGTGAAAAATACCGTTGGTAGCTTGGTAGGGATTGCATTGAATCTATAGATTGCTTTGGGTAGTGTACTCATTTTCACTATATTGATTCTTCTGATCCATGAACACGGTATATTTCTCCATCTATTAGTGTTCTCTTTGATTTCTTTCACCAGTGTTTTATAGTTTTCTATATATAGGTCTCTTGTTGCTTTAGGTAGATATAGTCCTAAGTAGTTTATTCTTTTCGTTGCATTGGTGAATGGAATTGTTTCCTTAATTTCTCTTTCTATTTTCTCATTATTAAGGTATAGGAATGCAAGGGATTTCTGTGTGTTGATTTTATATCCTGAAACTTTACTATTTTCACTGATTAGCTCTAGTAATTTTCTGGTGGAGTCTTTAGGGTTTTCTGTATAGAGGATCGTGTCATCTGCAAACAGTGAGAGTTTTACTTCTTTTCCAACGTGGATTCCTTTTATTTCTTTTTCTGCTCTGATTGCTGTGACCAAAACTTCCAAAACTATGTTAAATAGTAGTGGTGAAAGTGGGCACCCTTGTCTTGTTCCTGACTTTAGGGGAAATGCTTTCAATTTTTCACCATTGAGGATAATGTTTCCTGTGGGTTTGTCATATATAGCTTTTATTATGCTGAGAAATGTTCCTTCTATTCCTGCTTTCTGGAGAGTTTTTATCATAAATGGATGTTGAATTTTGTCAAAGGCTTTCTCTGCATCTATTGAGGTAATCATATGGCTTTTATTTTTCAATTTGTTAATGTGGTGTATTACATTGATTGATTTGCAGATATTGAAGAATCCTTGCATCCCTGGGATAAAGCCCACTTGGTCATGATGTATGATCTTTTTAATGTGTTGTTGGATTCTGATTGCTGGAATTTTGTTAAGGATTTTTGCATGTTTGAAGGTGTGCTTACTGTCTTCCATCTCAATTGTTTTTTCATAATGTGCAACACACACACACACACATACAGTCTACAGTAATGCTCTGAGTTCTAGTTCTTCTCATCAGAAGTTACATAACATGTATTCCTTTTCTTAGGTCTCTACAAGGGACCATGAGTGGTGATGGTTTTGTTAACTTATGCTAGAAGTGGAACACTGTTAATGTGTTAGTTCTTATATGTGACCCTTGTCAAATAACAACATACTCTAAATTAAATACAAATGCACATATTTCCTTAAGATGAATACTAGGTTACTTGAGGAAGTAAGGAGACATAGATCAGGGTAGGAGGGTAGATGATCTGAGACAGGGGAACCTTTCTGGACCCTCAAATCATATCAGGAAGACAGTTATCTATCGTGTCCAGCTCTGGGTTTGCAGTAACTTTGCTTTGTGGACCTGGTGACGGTGAATATTATCACTGTCTCCTCTAGGAACCCCCAATGCACTAACCAAATACTGAAGGCAGGTGAGAGATGGTACTCAGAGATGCAGGGCTTTTGGATAAATGTAGAATGGAGACAGCTGAAGAGGTAGAAAGAGGGGGTATACCCTACATGCTAATGTACGTGTCTCTCCCCTTACTCTCCAACTCTGTCCTTTATTCTCAGACAATGTGCTCATGCCTTTGCATGCCTCCATCTTGAGGCACGAGATGTTTTTTTTCTCCCCAGTGTGAATCAGAGTAGACATGGCTTCCAAAGAGCCAAAGGGAATGGCATTCACCCATCACAGCAGGGACGGGCACCGGAGGCTCCAGCAGTTGACAATATGTTTGTAACAGATCACTGGGCAATTTTCCAGTCTGATACTTCCCTTTGCCTGTGTCCTCCAAAGCCCAAGGTATCAAGAATGTTGGCAGTCTAGTGTGATGAAGGCTTTGAAACCCAACCCCCTTCCCATACCATGTGCTGGAAGGCACCCAAGCTGCAATACCCTGTTGGGTACTACAGCTTGGATGCAGTACCCAAGGCCCTGAGTCCCAGGTTAATAGTACCAAACAATGGCCCTTACTCATCCACACAAAAAGAAGGCTGGAGGACTCACAAGTGTCTGTTCATTTAACTCACTCTTCTGAGCAGCAAGGTGCTTACACGGGCATGTGTGCAGATGGTGAGCATGGGAATACATATGGCTGATGCATAGTAACACACAAGCACATCTACATAGATAGCCACATGTACACATACACATATATTCACGAACATGAACACACATGCATGAGCACACACACACACACATACACACACACCACAAGCTAGATAAATCATCCATCAGGCTGGTTCTTGAGTCAAGCCAATGGGCCTTGACCTTCTCAGTCTGCTGTCAGAGCCAGAGCATGTATTTCTGCAGTGTGTAGAGTAGGAGGCACACTGAGCCTGAATTCCAGTCCCCAGCACAGCCTGGCCACCTTGCTTTGAAAGCAAGACTGTATCCCAAGAAGGCTTTTCACAGCTGCCTAACATGTGTTCAAGATGCTGTGGACTCCATCTCCTACTCTATGGACCACCCAGAGACCCCACTTTGGCTGTCTTGGCCTTTCAGCTCTGTTTCCTGCCACGTAACTCTCTGGCCCATGATTCCCATTGGTCATTTAGCTGATGAGCAGCTGTCCACTCTTACATCCCTTCTTGTTCATACAGTTATAGGTCCAGCTGACAGAGCTGCCAAACATGAGCGGGGTGAGAAGGCCAAGTACCTGCTTAACACACACCTGAACCTGAATGTATCCCACTACAGCCTAGTGTGGGTGGAGGTGGGGGGGGTCTCAAGAGCAAGAACTTTAGGAGGAAACTAACCTGGGTTTGAATCATCACTCTATCTTTGCATCCTTGAACATGATCGAATTGACCCTCAGTTTTCTCAGCTGTAAAATGTGGATGCCCATCTCATATGTGACTGTGAGGACTGAGTATGCCCTGAGGCAGTCAGCATATACTAAGGGCTCATAAATGTTGGCTGTTACTGTCACCATCTGCATCATCTTCACTTCATGCTCATTAGCAACAGAGAACCCCTAAGGAATACTTGGGATCCTCATACTGTCATTTGCCCCCATCACTTGCTTTTTCTTGTCATGCAACCTCAGGTACTCTGAGTAGGGATCCAGAAACCAAAAACTTCTTTCTTTCAGCAGTTTTTTTTTTTTTTTTACTTATTTACATTGGCTTCTCTTTGATGGTTTAGGGAAAGAGAAAAATTTACTAAGAAGCAAACACACACCAGGCACTTTATAGAGTTAAAAGCTTGAAAATTCTCCCACAAAATTTGAGTTGTGTATGCAAGTGGAACTTTGACAGGAGAGGTCTGCTGGGTGAGAGATCAGAAGATCCACCTTTGGGAGGAGAAAGAGATCAACAAATGCTTGTCCATATGTGTGTGTTAAATCGTGGGAGCAGGACAGTTCCCTGCAGTCCTAAGACATAGAAGAAGCAGAACCAGGTCCCAGCTTTGTCAGATGGTAGAAGGTGGGGCTCCAGGGATTCAGGGCCCCAAACAGAGTGTCAATTTTGTGGCAGGATGTGGTCTGTATAGGGTTCTGGGTGCACATGTTAACCCTAGACAGTTTTCTGATTCAAGGTAAGAAGTGAGAGACAGAAGGCTATTGCTCTTAAAAGGTGAATTTCATAAGGACTTCAGAATGCCATCACTTCCATCTCAGTGTCCTGCACAGAGAATGCTACCCAAGAGAGGAATAATATCAGATTTATTGTGCAATTACTTGTGGCAGGTGCTATTCTAGATACTCTACAAGTAGTGGCTCATTTAATCCTCACCACACCTCTACTAGGTGGGGATTTCTGCATCCCATCCTGTAGATGAGGAGACTGAAATAGCAGAGAAATTATTCTCAGCACAAGGTCATACAGATAGCATTTCTAGGATCTGAATTCTGGAGTCTAGTTCAGGAGCCTTCACTCATAACCATCATGCAGCCAGAATCTGAAGAAAAATAGTTGGGAATACTCAAAGGTAGGCCCAGGCAGCATCAGTTGGTGCTTAACCCTCTGGACAGTGGTGTGGGCTTTCTTTGGGCAGAAGCAGTGATACTTTTGCAAATTCTGTGACCAGGTGACAACATGGAGCATGAACAACTAAGACAGCTTGTAGGATCTCAGAGACAAGATTTGTTTTCACCTTCAAATAGGACAAATCTTGGTCTGACTCTAGCAAATAGATAAGGCTGTGGGTACCTTAAATAGAGAGGAATCAGGTAATTTTACTGTGCCTTGAACGTGCCCCAAGGCAAGTTGTGTCCATTGTAAGGGTCATAAATGACTGTCTGCCTGCAGACCCTCTGGTCTGACACCTGTTTTTGTAAATGAAAATGAGACACAGTCATATCTGTTCATTTAGGTCTTTTCCACAGCTGCTTTGCACAAAGCATTGGTGTTGAATACTTGTGACAGGCTGTATGATCTGCAAAGCCTAAAATATCTAAAATCTGGCCTTTCACAGACTGAATTTTGCTGACTCCTGGTCTAGAGAAATATTTGTTCTTTAACATTTTCTCATCCAAGCCTCCCAGGCTCAGGTCTTATGTGTTACCAGTCCTATTTTATGGATGGAAAAAATCTGAGGCCCAGAGACGTTAGACAATTTATTCCAAGTTCTGTGGCCACAAAGTCTTGTCTGTCAGAATTAGGGCCCAGATCCCTTGACTCCAAAGGCTATTTCCTTTGATTTCATCCTTCTACAAATGGGTTCTTTCATGTCTGGTGACAGGGTGTGTGCTACATCACTCAGTTATGTCTGACTCTTTGTGACTCTATGGACTATAGTCTGCCAAGTTCCTTGTCTCTGAGCTTCTCCAGGCAAGAATACTGGAGTGTGTTGCATTGCCCTCCTCCAGGGGATCTTCCCAATCCAGACATAGAAACTTTGTCTCATGTTGTCTCCTGCACTGGCAGACGGGTTCTTTACCTCTAGCACCATCTGGGAAGCCACTGTTTCTCCTCCAAAACCCTTGAACAAAGCCCCAGGGAAAAGGTGGTAAATTACACGGACCTGCATCCAAATACAGAGCGTTTTCTTTCCCTTTCTGTTCTCAAAAACTTAAGAAGGACACTGGATGTCACCTGTGCAAATTACTTGTACTTTGCACAGTACATGTCTGGGTGAAGACTTCAGGCTTCTGTCAAACTTCATAAAATTTTTGAATCTCTAGAGTTAAGATCACGGAGAAATCAACTGGCTTCAAGTCTAAGGAAAAACAGTGCCTGTAGGGAGAGAAGAGGTGCAGAAACCTCTTCTGGGGAAGAAGAAACCTCTGGGGAAAACACATCTGGATACAAAGAGTCTTGCTGCCATAACTGACAGATGGGTGAAGGTCAAGTGTGGGCTAGGGCTGGTGGGACAGTGGGATCCCCAAGGGGCTACATAAATTCGAGGAGTCGGCAGTCTCTTCCAGCCTCATTCTCCGTGAGATACCAGGCACTCAAAAAAGGTGAGAACAGGCCTAAGAAATGCTTACTGTGGAACAGACATGGGGAAGAGAAGGAGCAGCCATAGAGGGGCAAGAAATTCAACTAGATTTGTCTCCTTTATCTCCCAGACAGAACAAAAGCTTTCATCTTTGGGGAGAAAAGCAATAAGCACTTCTGGCTTTAGGGTGTTAGGGAAGAGTCATTTACGTCTGGGAAAAGGGAACAAAGAGGAAAGTTCTACTTCTGAGGAGAATTCTGGCAGCCCCCACTTTAGTAAAATGCTGGGGGTGGGCTTCACCAGTAATACATACAACCATCAAGTACGTCCTCACAGGGTGCACTGAGAGGGGCTTTCACATTGAGAGGATCTCACATTGCCTCTGTGACACGTTCTACTAATGCCCACCTCCATCCAAGCATGAAAAAACAACAGCCAAACCCAGTCAAGGGATGGTCTATAAAATAACTAACCAGTAACCTTCAAGAGTGTCAAAGTTATGAAATAAAGGAAAGACAAACTGTTCCAGAGTGGAGGAGACCATGCTGCTGCTGCTAAGTCGCTTCAGTCATGTCCGACTCTGTGTGACCCCATGGACTGCAGCCCACCAGGCTCCCCCGTCCCTGGGATTCTCCAGGCAAGAACACTGGAGTGGGTTGCCATTTCCTTCTCCAATGCATGAAAGTGGAAAGTGAAAGTGAAGTCACTCAGTCGTGTCTGATTCTTAGCGACCCCATGAACTGCAGCCTACCAGGCTCCTCCATCCATGGGATTTTCCAGACAAGAGTACTGGAGTGGGTTGCCATTGCCTTCTCCTGGAGGAGACCATGAGACATAATTAAATGAGGTATGGGGTCCTGGATGGGATCCTAAAATGAAAAAAAAAGAAAAAGAACATTCATAGAAAAAACTGTTGAACTCTGAATAAATTCTGTACTTTAGTTAATAGTAGGGAAGCCGAGTGAAAGATATATGAGAACTCTCTATACTATATATATGTGTGTCTGTGTGTATATATATACACACACACATATGTATATCTGCCATTCTGCTATGAACCTAAAATATCATTTAATACTATTTAAATGTTTTAAAAATAACTATTCAATAAGTATATGCAAATAGAATTTCACCTTACCACTGATTGCCATTAGAATTCCAGAAACCAGTTATTTGATTGACTGCTCTTTAAGGTACTGATTATAACATGGTAGTTTTCTATATCTCTACTCTGCTAACATGATGACAATTATGTTATTATCTGTAAACAAACACATAATTTTACTAGTACAAAATGTTTCAAAGTATCTGTCTTTGACATTTCTCAAATGAATGACACCTTTTGCAAACTTGAGTTTCCTTCAATGCGTATATTTTTGTAAAAAATTTTCACCTATCAGATTGCAAAAATTATTGAGTGGAATCCCCTCTTCATTTTCTCACCTCAGGACCTGCGTTCTTGCTGTTTCTTCAGCTGATATGGGGTTGTTCCTGTTCTCTCTTAGTCCTTCTCATCACTCAAGATGCAGCTCAAATGCTCTGCTTTCTTCTTTTTGCGCTCCTGGCCTGTAATATCTTTCATAGTCAAAATATTAAAAATATTGAAAACCTGGTATATCACAGATATTTACCTGTCAGGATGAATATTGGCCATAAACACACAGTTTGGCCAAATTGCACCTACTTGTTGAATCTCTTTTTTTCCAATTGCACCTTGCATTCCACTGTGCAGCTTAGACAGTGTTTTTAAAATAATGTATACTTTGCCTGTTAGACTGCAAAATCTTTAGGAGTAAGCTTCCTCATCTTTGTGTAACCCCATGTGTTTAGCACAGTGCCCTTTCCCTAATATTTGCTCTGAGGGTCACAGAGGCTTGGTGATGGAGTTAGAATTTGAATCCCTGCCCTTAACTCCTATGATTGCAAATTCCATGTTGCTTGCAATAGGTCTCTCATATATGTTGAACCAGTTAGGATATGTTTGACTCTAAGAAACTGAATACTGATCTACAATGGCTTTGACAATGAAGGAATGTTAACTCACAGAACAAAATTCTGGCAATGGATAATAGGTTTCTTACAGAGAATTAACACATCATTAGGAACTCAGGCTCATTCTCTCTCTCCTTTCTGCTTTCCTCAGTGTGTTGGCTTTCTGTCCTTAGGCTTATTAACTCACGGTGGCAAACTGATGCCACGTACCACCCTCACACATAATACCATCTCACACAGGGAAAAAATGTGCAGGAAACACTATCTCTGCTCCTCCCTGAGACTTTCCTTTATGTCTCACTATCCAGAAGAAACTCACATGCTTAACCCTAGACCAATCACTGGCAAAAAAAAAAAAAAAAGTGGAATGTCTGTGACTAACATACACCAATTAGAGTTTCTTCCTTGAAGCTGGAGTAGGGAGCTGCATTCCCAGGGCATGCTGTAATCGGGGTCATATCTGAGCACACTTTGTGTTCTGTCAGCAAGAAGGAAGGACAGTATGACTGTTGGTTATGGGCTAGCATCTGTTGTGTGCTAACCTGAGGTATTCTTTATTTCTTATATGTATTCACAATCCCCCTTTAATTCTATTATGATCCTGAGAGCAGGAGTCAAGTCTTAGACTTCTTTTGCATTCTCCAGAGTCTGGCCCAGAGATGAGATTAGTGTATACCTGTTGATCAGTTGAAGAAAAGGAAAATAACCTAATGTCAAAAAGTTGAAGACTCTGTCATTCACAATTCTTCCATATTTCTATGCCAGCCTTTGATGGGTCCTTTTGGTGCACTTGCAGAGGATATCAAGTTGGAAGAAGGGCACCAGGAATTCTGTGTGATGATAATCAGTTTGTTGGCTGGGCAGGCACACATGCCAAATTATACACCAGGCAGACATTGGGACACCTGCTTTGACAAAGCATATCCATTATGGGATTTGTGTAACTACTAATGCCAGCAGCAGAGTTCCCCACATTCATCATGTTTCTCTCATTTCCATATTTTTGCTCATGTTACCCCTTTTCTTGGAACATCTTCTCCTCTCCCACCAATATTTCACCTGGCTGAATCCTGTTCATCATTAAAACCTTTCCTGGGAGACTTTCCTCCCAAATTCTCCTACCAGGCAATTTGGATTCCTTTTCTATGATCCTGGGTGGGTGTCCTAATAGTCGCACATAATAACATCATATGTTACATATATATATATATATATATATATATATATATGTATATACATGAGATATTATATGGTATATATATAAGATACAATTTAGTGCTTATTATCTCCTAGGTTTGTGATAAATGTTTTAGCTACTATTATCTTGATCAGAAAAACCCTATGATACATTATGGGACTGACTTTCTGGTTTGAAGTGTAATAAAATAATAATAGAACTAAAGTTGCAATTAAAAAATGCTTTAAAGGAAAATATACAGGGATATAAAAGTACCTAAGAGGGCAAGCAGACAGTGCATCGCAAGAAGCATTTAAATTGAGAATGAAAGACTAAGTGGACATTAACCAGGTTTGTCTAGAAGCCATTGGGAAGATGTTGAACAGTATTAAGATACCTTAGATATCTTAAAGAGGGTACATGTGTGGGGAATTTGAGACAGGAGTCACATAATCAGGTTTCTGTTTGAAAAAAAAATGATTGGGCTGCAGTGTATCTTATAAAAGTTGAGTCAGAAGGGATATGGAGAGAACAGTTGAGAGGCTTCTTCTGTGGTCCAAGATCAAGATGGTGGTGGCTTGGATCAGGGTAGCGGCCTTAGAGATGGAACAAAAAAGGTGGATTTGAGCTTTATTCATTTTCTATTGCTTCTGTAACAAATTACCACTAACCTGGAGGCTTAAAGAGGCTTAAAACAACGTCTACTTAGCATCTCACAGTTGGTCAAAAGTCCTGGCACAAAGTGGCTCAACCGCTCTCTGCTCAGAGTATCTCAGGGCTGAAATCATAATTCAGCCAGCCAGAGTTTTAACTAAGGCTTTGAGGAAGATTCTACCTGCAAACTCATCTCAGGCCATTGACAGAATTTAATTCGTTGAGGTTGTAGGACTTCAGTCTCCATTTCCCTGAAACATGACCTCTTTTACTCTCAAGCCACTGATGGTGCATCAAATTCTCCTCGTGGTTGTAATCTCCTCCATGCCCTTCTGCTGTTTCTGATTTTCCTCTTCTGATTTCTTTTCTACTTTTCAGGGTTCATGTGATTACATTAGACCTGCCTAGAATATACAGGATAATCTCTCTATCTTGAGGTCGACTGGTTAACATCCTTAATCATATTCGCCATCTCTACTTTGCCACACACTATAACATAACCATGGGCATGCCATTAAAAGGCAAAGGCCATGGCGGCCAAAATTCTGCCTGTTTTATCTGCTGAGATAAAATCAATAGTTTTTGGCCATAGATTGAAAGGATAATGATTATATACTTTCTCAAAGACAGATGCAAATGTAGAGAAGTTAGTTCATATCAGGAAATGGGCTGCCATTATTTGTGAGCTAATATCATCAGATGCGACCCAGATAATCACAATGATGTGATCACTGACCTAGAGCCAGACATCCTAGAAAGCAAAGTCAAGTGGGCCTTAAGAAGCATCACTACGAACAAAGCTAGTGGAGGTGATGGAATTCCAGTTGAGCTATTTCAAATCCTGAAAGATGATGCTGTGAAAGTGCTGCACTCAATATGTCAGCAGATTTAGAAAACTCAGCAGTGGCCACAGGACTGGAAAAGGTCAGTTTTCATTCTGATCGCAAAGAAAGGCAATGCCAAAGAATGCTCAAACTACCGCACAATTGCACTCATCTCACACACTAGTGAAGTAATGCTCAAAATTCTCCAAGCAAGGCTTCAACAGTACATGAAACCTGAACTTCCAGATGTTCAAGCTGGTTTTAGAAAAGGCAGAGGAACCAGAGATCAAATTGTCAACATCTGTTGGATCATTGAAAAAGCAAGAGAGTTCCAGGAAAACATCTATTTCTGATTTATTGACTATGCCAAAGCCTCTGACTGTGTGGATCATAATAAACTGTGGAAAATTCTGAAAGAGATGGGAATTCAGTCCACCTGACCTGCCTCTTGAGATATCTGTATGCAGGTCAGGAAGCGACAGTTAGAACTGGACATGGAACAACAGACTTGTTCCAAATAGGAAAAGGAGTACATCAAGGCTGTATATTGTCACCTTGCTTATTTAACTTACATGCAGATTACATCATGAGAAATGCTGGGCTAGATGAAGCACAGCTGGATTCAAGATTGCTGCGAGAAATATCAATAACCTCAAATATGTAGATGACACCACCCTTAAGGCAGAAAGAACCTCTTGATGAAAGTGAAAGACGAGAGTGAAAAAGTTGGCTTAAAGCTCAACATTCAGAAAACTAAGATCATGGCATCCAGTCCTGTCACTTCATGGGAAATAGATGGGGAAACAGTGTCAGACTTTATTTTGAGGGGGCTCCAAAATCACTGCAGATGATGATTGCAGCCATGAAATTAAAAAATGCTTACTCCTTGGAAGAAAAATTATGACCAACATAGACAGCATATTAAAAAGCAGAGACATTACTTTGCCAACAAAGGTCCGTCTAGTCAAGGCTATGGTTTTTCCAGTGGTCAGGTATGGATGTGAGAGTTGGACTATAAAGAAAGCTGTAAAGCTGAGTGCAGAAGAATTGATGCTTTTGAACTGTGGTGTTGGAGAAGACTCTTGAGAGTCCCTTGGACTGCAAGAAGATTCAACCAGTCAATCCTAAAGGAGATGAGTCCTGAATATTCTTTGGAAGGACTGATGCTGAAGCTGAAACTCCAATACTTTGGCCACCTGATGCAAAGAATTGACTCATTTGAAAAGACCCTGATGCTGGGAAAGATTGAAGGCGGGAGGATAAGGGGACAACAGAGGATGAGATGGTTGGATGGCATCACCAACTCAATGGACATGAGTTTGAGTAAACTCCAGCAGTTGGTGATGGACAGGGAGGTTTGTCATGCTGCAGTCCATGGGTTCGCCAAGAGTCGGACATGACTGAGCGACTGAACTGAACTGAGCTGAATACCCTCAGATGTTTTGTAGGCCTGGTACGCAGCGTGAGTAACAAGAACTGGGTCAGAGGAAACATGGCCTGAGCTCTGGCCCCTGCTCTGCACATCCCTGGGCAAGTTTAGGGGACCCTGGTTTCCTAATTTGTAGAAGGAAGATATGGAAGCAGATAGTTTCTTCTAAGTGCAAATTTCTAATACTGAGTTAATCATATTCATTTGTCTTTTCTTCCTGCTACTTGATTGGGAACAGGCCAGGTGTGAGGAGGAGGGGCCGTGGAACGCTCTGCAAATGCTGAATTCATCATGTCTTTTCATACAGTGTAATACCGACAGATGTTTCTGAGTCATAATAAAAGGTTAAATATTTTAATAAAAAAAAGACACATGTTGAAGGTGATTTGGGTTTCTATTAAACTCCCCTATACCCACAATTTTTCCTCACATGCAAATGAACTGGAAGCTTATTAATGAGATGAGAGGCTAGAGCCTAATTAGCAGCAGAACTGGGGAAGCTTACACTAGCTGATTCAGCAAACTAACTGGATAATTACTGTAGCTGGACTTTGGCAGCTTCTAGAAAAGCTTATTAATGGAGCTCTCAGAAATTGCTTTGATTATGGCCTCTCAACCTGGGGGCTTAATCCAGGCCATAGACGTTTTACGGTTATTCTGTGCAGGGAATCAGTCTCTTTCATCATCATTAGTAGGCAGGCAGAATACAAACCATCTCCTGCTAGGTCAAAACCTTACCAACTTAGAGACCCGAGGGAACTTCTGTGTCTACTGCTGAGCCAGTTGTTTCTGAGTCCAGTTTTTATTTGTTCCTCAGCTTAGAGAGATACACCTCATGATACTTTTCACATTCATTGCCTATTTGAGTCTAGTACTTTAGATATTAATTTTTAATTTAAAAGACATATATATGGCATTTGCATCGCTGACACAGTTCTAAGTGATTTACACTTGTAAAATCTCATTTAATCTTCACAATCCTGTGAGGGACATGTTATTAGTATCTTCCATGTATACATGCTTGCTTATACCCCAGGGCTAGTATCATACATGTTTCCATGTGGGTACAAGGAAATTGAGGCACAAAGTAACTTACCTAAAATCACAGTCAGTGAGGAACAGGGTCAGTATATAAACTCAAGAACCTTGACTTCTGAATACAGACTCTTAGCCATGTCGCTCTGATGATTTTGTAGCTTGGCATGGTGATAGTTCAGAAGAAAAGCTGAATTAGACAAAGCACTAGGCTTCCAAACTAAGGCTGGCTTTCTGAAATTCTGATTATAAAACAGAACATTAATTCTATTTTGTTAGAAGTAGTTAGTGCCATTTGGCTTTTCTTGGATCTTGAGCTTAACATAGTCCACAAGTGAATCACGGGAAACCCAGAGGACAGGAGAACATGTTAAAGGTTACCATGGAGGTGCAATAGGCAAAGTATGGCCTGAGGGAAGCCCTGCAGGGTGAGCTACCCAGGTTCTTAATCAAATAAGTTATAAGACGGAAAAACAGATCAAAGTGAATTCATAGTTTGAAAGAAACTTGAGGTGTTTCAGCTGAGTGCAGGGTATACATCTTCGGACCTTGATCTAAATGAAATGTAAGAGATTGATACAATTGATATAAAATTGATAAAAGCTAAAAGTTGGAACACTAGTTATTAGATGGTATTAAGTAATTATCAATATTTTAGCTATGAAAATATTACATGTTACTTTTTGAGTTCATGTATCTTATTGGAATACATAATATGATGTCTGGAATTTGCTTCATCTGAATGCAGAGTTCCAAAGAATAGCAAGAACAGATAAGAAAGCCTTCTTCAGCAATCAATGCAAAGAAATAGAGGAAAACAACAGAATGGGAAAGACTAGGGATCTCTTCAAGAAAATCAGAGATACCAAAGGAAAATTTCATGCAAAGATGAGCTCAATAAAGGACAGAAATGGTATGGACCTAACAGAAGCAGAAGATATTAAGAAGAGATGGCAAGAATACACAGAAGAACTGTACAAAAAAGATCTTCTTGACCCAGATAATCATGATGGTGTGATCACTGACCTAGAGCCAGACATCCTGGAATGTGAAGTCAAGTGGGCCTTAGAAAGTATCACCACGAACAAAGCTAGTGGAGGTGATGGAATTCCAGTTGAGCTATTTCAAATCCTGAAAGATGATGCTGTGAAAGTGCTGCACTCAATATGCCAGCAAATTTGGAAAACTCAGCAATGGCCACAGGACTGGAAAAGGTCAGTTTTCATTCCAATCCCAAAGAAAGGCAATGCCAAAGAATGCTCAGACTACTGCACAATTGCACTCATTTCACAGGCTAGTAAAGTAATGCTCAAAATTCTCCAAGCCAGGCTTCAGCAATATGTGAACAGTGAACTTCCTGATGTTCAATCTTGTTTTAGAAAAGGCAGAGGAACCAGAGATCAAATTGCCAACATCCGCTGGATCATGGAAAAAGCAAGAGAGTTCCAGAAACACATCTGTTTCTGCTTTATTGACTATGCCAAAGCCTTTGACTGTGTGGATCACAATAAACTGTGGAAAATTCTGAAAGAGATGGGAATACCAGACCACCTGATCTGTCTCTTGAGAAATTTGTATGCAGGTCAGGAAGCAACCGTTAGAACTGAACATGGAACAACAGACTGGTTCCAAATAGGAAAAGGAGTTCGTCAAGGCTGTATATTGTCACCCTGTTTATTTAACTTATATGCAGAGTACATCATGAGAAACGCTGGACTGCAAGAAACACAAACTGGAATCAAGATTGCCGGGAGAAATATCAATAACCTCAGATATGTAGATGACACCACCCTTATGGCAGAAAGTGAAGAGGAACTCAAAAGCGTCTTGATGAAAGTGAAAGTGGAGAGTGAAAAGTTGGCTTAAAGCTCACCATTCAGAAAACGAAGATCATGGCATCCGGTCCCACCACTTCATGGGAAATAGATGGGGAAACAGTGGAAACAGTGTCAGGCTTTATTTTTCTGGGCTCCAAAATCACTACAGATGATGACTGCAGCCATGAAATTAAAAGACGCTTACTCCTTGGAAGGAAAGTTGTGACTAACCTAGATAGCATATTCAAAAGCAGAGACATTACTTTGCCAACAAAGGTTCATCTAGTCAAGGCTATGGTTTTTCCTGTGGTCATGTATGGATGTGAGAGTTGGACTGTGAAGAAGGCTGAGTGCCAAAGATTTGATGCTTTTGAACTGTGGTGTTGGAGAAGACTCTTGAGAGTCCCTTGGACTGCAAGGAGATCCAACCAGCCCATTCTGAAGGAGATCAGCCCTGGAATTTCTTTGGAAGGAATGATGCTAAAGCTGAAACTCCAGTACTTTGGCCACCTCATGCGAAGAGTTGACTCACTGGAAAAGACTCTGATACTGGGAGGGATTGTGGGTGGGAGGAGAAGTGGAAGACAGAGGATGAGATGGCTGGATGGCATCACTGACTTGATGGACGTGAGTCTGAGTGAACTCCGGGAGTTGGTGATGGACAGGGAGGCCTGGCATGCTGCGATTCATGGGGTCTCAAAGAGTCGGACACGAATGAGTGACTGATCTGATCTGAATGTGGGGCTGGGCTAGTGAGCAAATGTGCAGTTAAAATAAGATTAATAATAATTGTTAAAGTTGGATAATGCATACAACTATTCTTTAATTAGAATTAAAAGTTTTCATAATAATTGTTTAAAAAATTTTACCTTGTTCAAAATATATATTTTATTTTTTTCTTTCACAAAATTAAAGGAACCCACTTTAAATAACATGGAATGACATAACATAGAGAAAACTGAAGGTTAAATAAAATTTTGTTTTTAGTTAGATACACAAGTAGTTTAAAAGATAGTAATGGCATCTGGATACGAAAGAGAAACCTGCTTGTTTATACCCCAGGGCAGAAATTATGGTATTTGTTTATACCCATACTGAACAAATCTGACACTGCGAGAAACCACAGACTTCCTTACCAGCATCATTGGCAGAAACCCCTGCCTCCACAGGGTGTGCGCATCCAGATTCTTGGATGTTCATCAAGACCAGATTGAGTCTTTAGGGCTTCACCCATCACCAAGCAGAAGGATGTTTCATTGCTTTTCCCCATCACATATGCCACTGAAGATTAGGATTTCCTGGTTAAAATCTTACCCTTAGGTAGTTGTCGGGAGCACACCTCATTTACTTAAGGCCAACGAGTGGATCAGCCTCAGAATTATAACAAGTTTCCCTTTCCAACAAAGGAATGCCAGTCTTTTGTGTCTTGTTGGTTCTTGGCAAGCTGCTGCTGGTGCTGCTAAGTCGCTTCAGACGTGTCCGACTCTGTGCGACCCCATAGACGGCAGCCCACCAGGCTCCCCCGTCCCTGGGATTCTCCAGGCAAGAACACTGGAATGGGTTGCCATTTCCTTCTCCAATGCATGAGAGTGAAAAGTGAAAGTGAAGTCGCTCAGTTGTGTCCGACTCCCAGCGACCCCATGGACTGAAGCCTACCAGGCTCCTCTGTCCATGGGATTTTCCAGGCAAGAGTACTGGAGTGGGGTGCCATTGCCTTCTCCATCTTGGCAAGCAGTATAGCTTTAGAAGCTTTTATATCAGTTTGGTATGTTTCTGCAGAGTCACTAAACCTGTTGACTAGCTTTGAGTTCAAAATCTTTGCTGGGATGGCACCATGCAATACAGCTCAGAGGGCAATTGCTCTGTAAAAGAAGCTGTTCTCAGAATCCCATAGGAGTGGGGGCTTTCCTGGTGGTCCTGTGGTTAAAAACCCACCTTCCAATGCAGGGGACCTGGGTTCAATCTCTGATCAGAAAACTGAGACCCCACATGCCATGGGGTAACTAGGACTGCACACCACAGATACTGGGCCCATGGACTCCTCGTGCTGCAGCAAGAACAACAGAGCCTTTGTGCCGTAAATAAGACCCAGTACAGCCAGAAGAGAAAAGAATCCTGTAGGATGGTGAATCCCAGAGAAAGAGAGGTTTACATTTCTTTCTGTCTTTTTTCATATCATTATACTATCCTCAGGATATGACAGTGATATTCAATCCTGGGTTTGAATTAGAATCACTTGTAGAACTTGCAACTATACTGGTGCACAGGGCCCACCTCTACAGACTCTTATTATTGTTATTAAATAGCATCAGGTATCAGTCTTTAAGTTTTCCAAATGATTCCAATGCTCAGTGGAAGCTGAGTATCTCTGATTAGAAGGCCTTAACTAACAACAATGACAATGTGAAATTCTGTCTGTGAACAGGGTTCTCCAATGTTTATCACACACCTACTCAAGAAGGTTCATGGAGGACAAGGGAAGTGCTTTAAATGTATCAGGAATTTAACCCAAACTGAACAATCAATGCCTTCCGCTTTTATGTTCCCTGATTACTTTAATGGGCAAGAGGCTCCATGGTCCAGCTCTTTCATTCCCTTTTGTCTATTGCTGCCCAAGTATAGAATTCATGAATAGCAGTGACAAGTGTAGACAGAGCACAGAAAGCGGGGGTCAAGGGAGATAGGTTCTAGTCCTAATTTGGCCAAGACAGTCTTAACCTGTCTGAGCCAGAATATAGTTTTAGCCAGCTTCTTTAGCCATGTGAGCATGGCCACAGTCACCTTGCCACCACTGGTCGTGATGTTCATCATGGGGAAATAGTGACCTCTACTTGGAGTCTATTTGTTCTGTTTTGGTGTATTCCTGCCTCCAGTTTCAACCCATTGCCTTAAAACTTAATTTTCCTGGTCTCTTATTTCAAGGAACCCATGCCATTGCCTTAACCCTCATCTCAATTCAGTTCCATTCTCAATTCGGCTCTATCATTGCAGCTCCAAATCCAGAGTTCATTGTCTGCCCTTTAAATATTTATTCATCATCTAACACAGGAAAAGTTTTGTTAGTAGAAGACTCCAGAAAGACATTAGTAGAGGAGAAAACTTTCCTTCCTAGTTCTTCATGCTTTCTTGTCAATGTCCTGCACCAAATGCAGCTTTCTCGGTGCCTGACTTCTGCAGGGCAAGTGTCTTCTCCAGGGCTGGGTTCCTGAAGCATGCACAGCTTTGCCAGCAGTGTGAACAGCTTTCCCAGTGCCCGGCTCCTGCAGTGTGCACGACTTTCCATGCGCCCAGCGCCTGTAGCACAGGCAGCAGCTCCTCCAGTGCCTGACTCCTGCGACATGGACAGATTTCTCTAAGCCTGGCTCCTACAGCCAAAGACATCTTCAGCACCCAGCCTCTGCAGCATGCCTAGTTGTGTCTTACCCCAGTACCCCCTCAGTCATCTCTGTAAAAAGGCACACTGGCAAGGCACCTCTGCATCATAAACTTCCCTGGATGATCTTTTCTGGGATTTTTCAGCAAGTTCCAAGATGTAGGACCTCCCTATTAACAGCTTCCACTGGCATTCTAGGGGACAGATTCCTAGCATGGTCTACCTGCTTGGCACTTCAGTGAATTCTTCATTTTCCAGTACCCTCTCTGGATCTCAGCTCTGGGAGCAGTGAGAAAGCATCTTTCTTGGGCATGTTATATCAGCCTAGTGGAGGTTGCTATTCCTTCCATCTGCATCCTACATTGTTGGGAGACCTCTTTGCTTCTGGCTAGCCAGTTCCCTGATGTAATTAATAATTCCTCAGAATTATTTTCTTTGTTCAAGTTATTGTGTGGTTTCTATCTCCTGGTTGAATCCTAACTGATACAGGCATTCAATTTATACTGGGTGAGCTCCAGACTGAAGAGATTGTCCTACCTAATCTCTTATATTTCTCTTCCATTTCTTAGACTTAAAATTCTATTTCGTAACTCATGATATTTATTATAATAAAAAGTATAAAGCAAAAATCCTGAATTGATCCTTGAGAACAAGACCACAGTGAAGAACTTGACATAACATGTGTCCATATTAACAGATGACCTAGTAAAAGACCTTCAAGGAATTCACATCTCCTGTCTGAAGACCTTTGTTCTTTAGCACTTTTCTATCTTGCCTTTCGAAGTATTGTTAGAAAAGAGATTCTATCAAGAAAGAATTTTTTTTTCCCTTTTCTGGAATGTTCCTCAATATGATTCCACAGGAAGGGGTGGGTTAGTTCAGTGTAGTATTGCTTATCACTGGAAAACAAAATGTTCTTGGGATCTCAGAAAAACTCAATAAAAATTGTCTGCATTAGTACTTGCTAGAGAAACAGCACAAGAATGAGTAAAGTTTGGATAACAAATGTCGAAGTGTTAATTGTACCACTGAGCTGGTAGTCACTTTAATTTCCTGCCAATGGACTATTGTTGAGAAATTTGACTTAAAATTAAAGGCAGCCCCTTTCTCAGTGATTCACTGGTAATTGGTGCCTTTGAAAAGACTGAAGAGGACGTATTGACTTGAGGTTTCTTTCTTAATTTGCATTTTTAATTAGATGAGATCTCAAAGGGTTTCTGAGAGCCCCCTTCTTCTTTTTGTTTTTTTGGCTTTTGCATTGCCTTTTTTGCATTGTTGCTCTGCAATTAGAATTTGTAACAAATGAGTTGCTGGCATATAAATGTCAACTCTGAAGTAAAATATTGTAGCTGAAAAAATGTGTGAGGTTTTGACCATTACTTTTTAAATGAAAGTACTTTTCCAAAGGTTAGCGCATTTCTTCGATGAGAGAGCATCAGTTGGACTGGAAGGGGGATGCTTGGATTTCACTCTGGTTTAAGTACTTCCTATAAACTGTTTTCTCCAAGTACAGTTGAGTAATTCCTGAAACACAGTACACGACTCCCACTTGAGAGAACATTTCCTTCTTATTCCAAAGACTGTGTAGAATCATCAAGTGGACAAAGTTAACAATCCAGAAGAAGGGAGTTGGACTCAGTAATTCTTCAAAGAGTCTTTTGACCAAATGGTGTGCATCTGGCCAAATCTTGTTTGTAGGCATGACTATAGGAAAACAACCATGGGGCCAGTATTTAGCCCCAAACCAGTGGCCTATAACTGATCATGGACAAATCATTTTATCCACACGTTACCCATTTATCTGCATTTACAAGCCTGTGTTTTATGTCTGGTGCCAGTAGATGGTAATGAAGAAGCCTGGTTGCCTCTGCTTTCATAGTCTACATAAAGGCACAGCTAGACCCACAAGAACAGAGTAAATGTGCTGTGGACACAGGCTGCCATTCCAGGCACTGATCATCTAAGCTATTTTTAAAGGCTTCTAAAGAAGAGGAATCTGTAAACTCCTGTGACAAGCTGTCCCGCATGCGGCCAGGACGCACTTCCTCACATCTAGCTTAAGCCCCTCGTTTGATGGTTAAGCCATTACTCTCCGATTCTGTTCGCAGCTGAGAGAGAAAACAGCTGCTCCTGGTCCTGCTTAGGTGAGCCTTTTATAGACTTCAAGACAGCGTCTGCCTTCTGTCTCCCTGTGACAGGAAAGAAACCGGGACTGCCAACAAAGATAACAATAATAATTTTTACTTGGAGATGGAATTATTATTGCTATGGTTACTAGTAAAATTTTTTCCAAAGGGAAAAAGGCATTTATTCAGCCCTCTGCCTCTGAGAAGAACAAAGTGCTAATAAACCCTCCTTGGTCTGTCTGCTTTGTTGATTACTCAGAAACGTTAAACGGGAACTGGTCAGAATACATCTTGCTGCCATTTGGACAGTGGTGGAGAAGTTGATGAAAACCAGTCCTTCCCTCAATTTCTGAGCTGCAGAAGTTCAATGCTTAAACCAAATAGAATCTCCCAGTTTATTAAATTGGGTCCATTTCAAGAGGGGGCCCTGAAGGAAGAAACAAGTAGATTTAGAAGTTATGGTTGTCATTTTAAAAAATCTAGAATTGTTTTTCTTAATTGTGAAGAAAACTCTGGAGAAGTCACGAACTGGTCAGGACAGGCATGTGACTGGTGAGTTGTCTAGGTGTGAAGAAAGCATCATAAATAACTTCCTTTCCAAAAGCATGCCCCCTAGTGACCAGCCAAAGCTCTTGCGTTTGATTTCTGCGGAAGTGTTAGTCACTGGTGCCCACGTGCCACTCTTTGTGACCTCATGGACTGCAGCCCACTAGACATCTCTGTCCAAGGGATTGCCCAGGCAAGGATATGGGAGCTGGCTGCCATTTTGTTTCGATAGTTGAAGACAAAAAAATCAAAATTTTATTCTGGGACAAATAAAGTATCTGGTCATAATCAGTTCTTAACTCACCGGCTGAGATTTGTTTTTGTGGTTAGTTCTAGCCAAGAGCAGAGCTTTGAGAGGATGGATACAGGACAAATGCTTGCTAACTGGGCTGAGGAGCTGGATAAGAGGGAAGCCTGGGGAAAAGCCTCTGGGACCCTGGCCTCAGGATGGAGAGTTTGAAGAGGGGGTGAACCAGAGGAGCCACTGGAAATAAACTTGTCAATTTCCCAATATTCCTTAACATGTCTCCTTATATACATGGACCACACATGACCCAATACTTGTTTTTTAGTAAATAAAATTAAATTTAATAATTGTGACTTAATAAGTAGAATGTCATTGGCAAATATGTTTTGCAGTTAATAAAATATATTCTTATGCATTTATTTGTTCATTTCTGTTCTTTGAAAAATGATTTAGGAAAGATTAAATAATTACAAGTTAATATAGAATGTATTAATAAAGAATTAAAAAGAGAATCTATGTGTAGACAAGCAGTAGTTACCATTTTAAACGTATGTGCTTTTTAGATTTCATTTGACCAGGTTTTCAATCTTCCATGATAAATAGAAAAGTGTACATAAGACAGAAATAAAAGAATTTTTATAAATTAAATGTATCACTTAATAGGCACCCAGATGGACAAACAGGACATTCCTAGCCTAGCACCTCAGAAATATTCTCTTGTTTCTTTCCAGTTATTACCTCACCCCAAGTGCAACCATTCTCCTGGCTTCAACGGGAGAAGGAATGCTTCCATTGTACTTTACGTGACTGGCATCATGCTACATATATTCTTTTTTTTTTTGGTCTGGCCTTTTTGCTCTCAATATTACACCTGTGGGATTCATCAATATTTTTATATGCACTTACAAATTATTTGTTGTTATTGCTTATTAACATTTGACCGTGTGGATAAACGACAATGTAACTATCATTCTATTGACTGTGTGGTCCACAGAAGCAGAGGAGGGTGGCCTGCAGAAAGTCAGAGAAAAGAAGCAGATGCCCAGAAAAGAACAGGAAAAAGACACAGAGAAACGCTAGATAGCTCTCTAGTTCCTGGGTCCAGCATTTCCCAGAGGCTCTGTGGCCCTGGGTTCTGTGAGACACATCTAGACCTCATAATAAATTCCCGTTTCCTATACAAGCCAGCTCTAGTTGGCTTCTGTCATTTGTCACCACAGCGCAGTAACACAGACACCTGAATCCATCTGTTAGGAGAAAGCACCACTGGCAAATTCTCCTCACAGAGGTTATGTATCCGTTTGTGTTAGGTATTGCTACACAGAATAGACAAACAAAATAACCTTTACTGAAATAAGATAGAACTTTATTTCTTGGATAAACTGTTTAGAGGCAGGCAATTCGGGGCTGATATGACAGTTCTTCAGTTATCAAAGACTAGAATGCTTCATCTTTATTCCTTGCCACAGTTGGCTCAAAAATCCTCCCACATGATTGCCTCATGGTGCAATCGGGCTGCTGAAGCTCCAGTCTTCATGTTCAGGTTTGAGGTCAAAAGAGTGAGGAAAGACAGAAGGGCAGAAAGGAGCTCTCAGGCGCTCTCTCATTTCTGGTACTCATAGAAATTCCTCTGAACAACCCCTATTGACATCTCATTGGCCAGAATCAAGTCCACTCTTACCTGGTAGAGAGTACTGAAAACGCCTTTTAGCCGGTACATCGCTAGCTCCAAAGACAGAGGGGGTCCTTTAGAAAGAAGAATGAGAAAATGCAAGGTGGGTAGAGAACTGGTAGTCTCTGTAAGACACATCGTGTGTTTGTGTCCATCTAAAGGCACACAAATCTGCTTGAGTTAGTGGAACTGACGGTCTATCAGAATTTTCCACAGCAAAAGTCACTGAGGATGAAGAGATGGAGAGACCACTGGATTAAGGCCACTCTCCCTCAGGAAGGGGATGAGGGAAGGCGCAGAAATGAGGTGCTAAAATTTTGCTTTCTCTGTTCACAAAGCAGCAGTTATTTTAAAGGGGTTTAAATTTCCCATCTGCATCATAAATTTCCTTTGAGATATTTACACAGAACCAATATCTCTCCTGCTTCCTCCTGTAGAGATGTGGCGTATTGTTTCTCCCCAGGAAGCATGCAAAATGGGTTAGTTGGCAAACAGCTAAAGTCAGTTCTCTGGAGGCTCTTTTAGTTTTAGACAGATGCAGTGTCTCTATGAGACAATCTGCAGAGAAAATGCATCCTTTTCCAATAGAGCAAGACGTCCAAAGATCCGGAAGGGTCTCCAGAGCCCACCTGTGAGCTAACCAGAAGCACAAATGTAAAAAGAGGGAAGGAAATTTGGAAGAAGATTAGCAAAGAGTTGGAAAAGTGGGTCACACTCTCAAAAGTGAGTGCCATATTTTTTTTAATGTCAGATCCTCACTTGCAAACTGCCAGTAATAAAAAGAAGATACCAGCTCACCTTGGGACGTGCAGATACTTCGGAATTTATGAGAAAGGACATCTGTGGAGCATGAAAAAAATACATTAAAGGCAGGCAACAAAATTTGTTTTGGGAAGTTCTCTGGACTGGTGCTCTATCTGGCTCACAGTGAGAGTTTTCTGTGCTTTCTTTCAACCTCTTGAAACTTGTTCGCCTCAACACCACCTCTGCTATTTGTTCACTGTGCAAAATCATAGGCTTAGGGGACTAAGGCAGGCTGGGGCCTCTACCTTCCTGGAGAAAGGAACTTTTTCTAATTCAGCCAAGATGCCCTTTAGACACTAAGATGTTATTAGGAATGTGTGGTTGGTGGATGGAATTGCTTTTATTACCAGATTTAGGTCAAGGTGGACTTTCCCTTTTATCAACTTTTATCACAGCTCTTGCAGAGTGATTTTTTTCCGGAGGTTATGGTGTTTGAACCTTATTTATGAAGGTAATGTAATGCCTAACCTCTCAGTATATTAGCTATCACTATTAATTATCAGGAAATCATTGACTTCTCTCAAGACATCTTTCTTAATATTCTTTCCGATTTCAAGAAAGCTAATACTGAACAGATCAAGATCTCTTTTCCCAACTCATCTGGACAGTGAAACACATTTAACCCATGTATTCCTTAATTATTGTTAAGAATTCTTGGATAAAACTACCTGTTTTTGTTAGGTACCCACACTAATAGACATCCTCTTTTCTTATTTGAGGAGATATGAAGGTAAATCTTTTTTTAAAAGATTGTAACAGTATTATGGGCTCAATGTTTGTGTCTTCCCAAACTTTATATGTTGAAGTATTTAACTCCCAACTTGTGTTGTGAGATGAAGCCTTTGCGGGGTGATTAGGTCATGAGGGTGGAGCCCTCATGAATGAGATTCTAACCCTTGCCACTTCTGTCACATGTGGTCATGGTGAGAAGGCAGCCATTTACACACCGGCAAGCAGGCTGTCACCAGACACCAAATCTGCTGGCATCTTGACATTGAACTTCCCAGTGTCTGAAACTGTGATAATAAACATTTGCTGTTTAAGCCACCCCGTCTATAGTACATCCATTAGCAGCCCAAACAGATAAGACAAACAGTTACCTTTATGTGCCTGTCAGAGTCTCACTGTCTTGTCCATCTCTGAGACCCTTGGCTGTGGCAGTGGCAGTGGGCACACTGACTTCATGCCCTAAAAGTCGAAGCACACTTCTCATGCCCACACTGCTCTATGCCTCTCCCTTTTGCCTGCCTAGGGACATCTCTGTTCCTGCTGATGCATGAGTCTAAGAAGAACAGGGGAGGGCATACCCCAGTTAGATGAACTTTTGACTAATGGGAGAAGGAGGCTAAAAAAGGGATTCTTCTCCATTATTCCACCTGGATGAAGAAACCTGAGAAGCAAGTGTTCATGTGGTGCCTCAGGAATGGTCCTGAGACCATTGGTCCAGTATTCAGTTGCACTCAACACTAAAAGCAGGATCGCTTGGAACCATACCCTCGAATTGTCTTCTTCCCTGCCTCTTTCCTCCCATTTCCCCTCGCTTTGGCTTCCCTGGGATTGCACTTCTAATCTTGGCTTTTACCTCAGGCTCTGGTTTTTTGGGGAACTCAGGTACAACACAATCTATTGTTTTTAATTTTAAGTAAGATTGGCTTGTTTTAAAACTATATTAATTTATTTTGCATATTTACATATTAAAACCTCTCATCTTGTGTGATTCATTGTATGTTTTTTTTTTAGAGTGGTTTGAATCTTGATACCAACCAATTTCTTCCTTCAAAGTTTAATTTATTTATTCAGAAATTATTTTAAAATATTTTTTTAGATTCCATACACATGCATTAATATACAATACTTGTCTTTCTCTTTCTGACTTACTTCAATATGTGTAATAGGCTCTAGGTTCATCCAACTCTTTAGGGCTGACTCAAATGTGCTCTTTTTTATAGCTGAGTAATATTCCATTGTATTGTACCACAATTTCAGTATCCATTCATCTGTCAATGAACATCTAGGTTGCTTCCACGTCCTGGTTATTGTAAAAAGTGCTGCAGTGAACATCAGAGAACCCATGTGCAGGGCAGCAGTGGAAACTCAGACACAGAGAAGAGACTTGTGGACACAGTAGAGGAGGGAGAGGGTAGACCAGATTGAGGGAATAATATGGAAACATATAGATTACCATATGTAAGCTAGACAGCGAGTGGGAATTTGCTCTGTGACACAGGGAGCTCAACCCAGTGCTCTGTGACAACCTAGAGGGGTGGGATGGGGTGGGAGATGGGAGGGGAGTTCAGGAGGGAGGGGACATATGTATACCTGTGACTGATTCATGTTGATGTAAACAGAAACCAGCACAGTTTTCTAAAGCAATTATCCTCCAATTAAAAAAAACGTATTTTTTCTTTGCAGAATCTGAAGAAATCATAGTTGGCCTTAGGAGGCAACACTTCCTTGAGATAACACTGACTGATGATCTGAGAATGGTCATCTCCAGTATTGGCTAAGAACTAGCAGCCCTACCACCTGAAACTCCTAACACATCTTCAAGGTTACTTGTCATGGAGACCACATCACTCTTCTCTGCCAACCATTTAGCTGTTTCAGATCTACTTCTGCAAATGATATTAGATATCCCTACATCATTTAGTCCCCTCATCTCAACAGGGTACCCGATGTCTCCTTAATCTCTCTACAATGACATTATTCTGTCCCCCACCCTCACTCCTTGCAGTGAATTCCAGGACCTCCCCATCTGCCGCCACATAATGTCTTTAGTATTTACACACTGCTATTTATACATACCAACTGTGACATGTAATTTGATATGCTATGAATTGATTCAGGTGTATTGGGGCTCCCTAAATAAGCTTTAGCTCAATATTGTTCACCAGGAAGCCATTTATTATTGAATTATGTTTATGATTATATGGCTATATGACAAATATCTACTAAAAGACTCAGCATGTTTTAATAGCTCTTTACTTTCTCCTTTTCCTTCTGTGCTGACTTCAATCCTTCTCCCAAATTTTCCTCTTACGAGTAGTTAATTCAATAAGTAGGAAAAGAGCTTCAAGTGTTAACCTATCACCTTCCTCCCTCTGTCTCAACCAGCAGTGAGGTGTTCTTTACTCACCACCTCAGATGTAAAAATGCAAGAAAAAAGGGAAAAACACTCAAAGTGGGTTTTGTCCTTATAAACAGAATTTGGACTGAATGCTTATGTCCTCAAAATTGGTATGTTAAAATCCTAATGCCCAGATGTGATGGTGCAATAAGGCGGGAGTTTGGGGAGGTACTCGGAACAGAGCCCTTGTGATTGGGATTAACTGTCCAATAAAAGACCCCAGTGAGCTCCCTTGTCCCTTCTGCCATGTGAGGTCACAGTGAAAGGTGCCACATGTGTACCAGGGAGCAGAATATCACCAGACCCTGACTCTGCCAGCATTCTCATCTTGGAATTCCCAGCCTCCAGACCGGGATGAATTTCTGCTGTTTTTAAGCCACCCAGCCTATATATGTTTGTTAAAGCAACCTGAGTGAACTAAGACATACCTTTCAAACTCATCATTTTGGGGAAAAAAAGGAAAGAGACAGGGTGATTGGAGTTCCAGAAACCTGACTTTGAAAAGTAAGACCCTTAAGGATACAGGGAATAAAAGTTTGTCATATAAATTGATTTCCAAGAAGACATTTTGAACCCATTTTATCTCATATGGAAAAGATCTAATTTCTTTGAGAAGTCAGGGGACAGCCAGAGAGGAGAAGGATAGAATTAGATATTGTTATGGGTCTCTAAAAACGGTCTCTGCATCTCATTTCCCCCTATTCCACTCTCAGGTTTTAAAGTCACGCACCCTTGAAAGGTGTTCTTGCAGCATCCTGGTGCTGTAACAGCAGGGTGGGAATGGACCCATGTCTTCTCCAAGCACAGACTCTGCAGTCAACCTATCAATGTTCTCATAATCCCACCGTGGTTCTGGAGAACAACTATGTTGGATGCCTCTCGGGAGGAGCTCTGAAGTAACAGTCACTGTCCTGAAAAGGTCTGTAGTTGAGGTCTAAGGAAGATATGGTATAACTTCCCTGGACTATTGATCAAGATCAAACACCCACATGGATGCTAGATGAAGTTACAGATGTTGGGGATGAGGTGTGTGTCCTGGGAAATCATAGTGACTATGTGAATTAATTGGGATCATTGGACAGGAGTATCCTTCAAGCATCATGATGGGTTGAAGATCTGCTAAGCGCCCGACATAGTCATTTTCATGGAATACTGAGGCTGCAACAGATCTGCCTTGGAATATGGAGGCCAATTCCTCTTTCCTCAGTTCCCTGAAGTCCCCTCAGCCATCTAGTATGACAGGCATACCTTCTATTTACAACACCATTATGGAAATTGATGGAGAAGTCACTGGCCTCAAGGAATTTTGAAGCTCCTGTTTTGCTATTCACCTTTCTTTTGCTAGAGGACTTTGTTCTGTTCCTCCATAATGCCTTTCTTCAGCTTATTCTTCTGTAAAAGGTGAGAACACTATTTGCATACTATTTATAGAAAGATGGAAAGGCACTAGATGAACATATGGGCTCTAATAGACTTTGAGTTCTTTGGAAAAAGTTGCTGAACAAGGACAATACACTTTTTTTTAAACTGACCATTCTATGTATAGTGAGTTATTTAACAACTGTGTCCTTTTTTTTTTCGTACAAGATGTCATGTCATGTTTTTGCAAGAGTTTCAGTGAACAGGAGGGCTCATCAATTTCAACCTAAAGCTATTAAAATGTTACTTTGTTAGCAATAATTAAGGTGTGCAGCCAGAGCTCCCTATAGATCACACTTGGAGTCAGGCTCATATTTTTCTCCTATTGTACCTTAGGGGTCTTAAATTTTTAAATTGTCAGGTAGTCGAGGAGGAGGAATAAGTTGGAGGCCAAGCAAGGAAGGAGAAAGAGAAGAATATAGAAGTAACAAATGAATATAGAAGTAACAAATGAATCTCTTTCTCTGAGCCAATACCCTCATAAGAGTCTTTAAAAAATTATTTTCTCTTAGATTTAAGTTGTTGAAATGTTTCCAACAAGATTTTATTTGATTAACATTTTTTGTTAGATTTGTGAAGTCATCAGACGTAGTTGCTAAAATATCCTGCTGGCTGATGAAATATCTGACAGGGTAGTAGCTCCAAGAAACGTCATGTCCTCTATGCCACGTTTTCTTCGTACTCCTGTTCTCCTTCTTAACCTTATTTCCCTTCTCAGATTCTATCTTTAGCTAAACAGGAAAGCTCCACATGCTTACTGTTTTTCTTCTGTGCCCTTGCGCAACCCTCCTTACCACAACAAAATCATAGTCTCCAGAAAACGTGTCGAGGAAGGTTTCCTATAGATATTTGGTTACACCACATTTTGAGGGGCCTTCCTTGGTGAGGCAGTGGTAAAGAATCTGCCTGCAGTGCAGAAGACACAGGAGATGTAGGTTGGATCCCTGGGTCGGGAAGATCCCCTGGAGGAGGAAATGGCAACCCACTCCAGTATCCTTGCCAGGAAAATCCCATGGACAGGGGAGCCTGGCAGGCTAGAGTCCGTGGGGTTCCAAAGAGTCAGACACAATCGAGCACACATGCACGCACAGATTTAGAGGACATAGGATATTGAAAAGAAGGCTCGTGGAAGTTTAGAACCCAAGCCATGGGGGAACAGAAGCAAAAAAGATGGGAACTTTGAAATCTGATTAATAGAGCTAGCTGCACAGTATAATGCTGATAATGGGTGAAAATATTTTCTTGTATTTCTGTTACTCATTCTCCCTAAGTATATAACAACCATAGGATATTTCCCACACTGTGCATTGAAGATGCTTTTGACCATGAAAGAGATTTGGGAGCCTGCTTTTGTCAATCTATGGCCTAGAAGTTCAATGCAATTAAAATAATCCCAAATTTGGAGCTGAGAGGCCCAGGTAATATTAACTGTATGACTTTGACCTCAGCATCTAAAAGCCTCCTTTCCTCCATGTGTTAAATGAAGACACTTCCTACTTCAGAGTGTTATTATGAGAATTAAGCGAGATAATGAAAGAATGTTATAGATCATAAAGTACTATACCAAAATTATTTTGGTTAAGTTCTCCAGTAGATTGAATTCTTAGCCCCAGTTCTTCGCCCTTCCCTGGACACACAACGCTAGTGATCTGTCTTGGTTTGGCAATAAAATGTGGGCAGACAATTGCCAGTGCTTCATCTAAGGCTAAAGAGGTATCAGTTATTTCTGCTCTCCCTCTTGTGTCTCTGCCATTGTCATGAGAAGATGATGTGCAAATCTCATCAAGACACAGATTGCTGGGACCCGTAGGCTGCAGTCCATGGGGTCACTAAGAGTCAGACACGACTGAGCGACTTCACTTTCACTTTTCACTTTCATGCATTGGAGGAGGAAATGGCAACCCACTCCAATGTTCTTGCCTGGAGAATCCCAGGGATGGCGGGGCCTGGTGGGCTGCCATCTATGGGGTCGCACAGAGTCGGACACGACTGAAGCGACTTAGCAGCAGCAGCAGGAGCACCCCTAGAGATTCTGATTAAGTTTGGGATAGAAACTTTTAACTTGCCTTTTTACTAAGTTCCAAAGTGATGATGCTGGTTATTTCCAGTCTTTCTTCCTTCCCTCCCTCTTTTCCCTATCTTCTTCCTTCCTTCCTCCCCCTACTTCCTCCCAGTGGTACATCATTGCTATATCTGTTTTGTGTTCTAAAACAGACCAAGAAGAACAGTCTCATGCCATCAAGGACTGGTGTGGCTGAATTTGAAATTCGCCTTCAAAAATGTTTTTGAAGATTAGTTAAAGGAATTTCCCAGAATGTTGAACAGAAGAGCAGAGAGAGAGAGCAGGGAGACACATGGAGCTCTGGGAACCACTGGCTTAGAGCCACCAGCTGAGCCCAACCTGTATCAGCCCCTCCCAGGAAGCCTGAAGATGTGTGAACAAAATACATGCTTATGGTTGCACACTGCTGAGATTTGGTAGTTGTCATAGCTCAGTTGGTAAAGAATCTGCCTGCAATGCAGGAGACCCTGGTTCGATTCCTGGGTCAGGAAGATCCCCTGGAGAAAGGAAAGGCTACTCTTATTCTTGGGCTTCCCTTGTGGCTCAGCTGGTAAAGAATCCACCTGCAATGTATGAGACCTGGGTTCGAGACCTGAGTTCAGTCCCTTGGTTGGGAAGATCCCCTGGAGAAGGCTACCCATTCCAGTATTCTGGCCTGAAGAATTCCATGGACTATACAGTCCATGGGGTCATAAAGGGTCAGACATGACTGAGCGACTTTCACTTTCTTTTCTTTCACACAGCCATAGCTGACCAATATAAGTAATTGCTCTGACAAGTCATAAATAAAAGAATATATGATCGTCTTCTCAATAACAAGTTCTGAAAGTGAGGCAAGAGGCAGCTCTTGCATTAAACAATGATCACTTGGCATTTTTAGAGTTTTTTCTGTTTATTAAGTATTTAGTTTGCTCTTTATAACAACATTGCAATGAAAATGACATCTTCCCAACCCAGGGATCAAACCTGCAGTTCGTATACCTCCTGCATTGGCAGGTGGATTCTTTACCACTAGCGCCACCTGGGAAGCCCTTGAAGATGACATAGGAACTTTGCTGCTGCTAAGTCGCTTCAGTCGTGTCTGATTCTGTGTGACCCTATAGACGGCAGCCCACCAGGCTCCCCCGTCCCTGGGATTCTCCAGGCAAGAACACTGGAGTGGGTTGCCATTTCCTTCTCTAATGCATGAAAGTGAAAAGTGAAAGTGAAGTCGCTCAGTCGTGTCCAACTCTTAGTGACCCCATGGGCTGCAGCCTTCCAGGCTCCTCCGTCCATGGGATTTTCCAGGCGAGAGTACTGGAGTGTGGTGCCATTGCCATTGCCATATACCTTTGGAAATTGAGGCACAAATAAGGTAAGTAATTTGCCAGAAGTCACACAGGTAGCAGGTGACGCAGGTTTGATCCCTGGGTCAGAAGGATCCCCTGGAGTAGGAAATGGCAACCCACTCCAGTAATTTTGCCTGGAAAATGCCACGAACAGAGGAGCCTGGTGGGCTACCATCCATGGGTCTCAGAGACATGACTTAGCGACTAAGCATGCACACAACAGCCTCTAAAATGCGATGTAATAGTAACTTTCCCCAGGGAACAATCCGCTCACCTTGATATTTCTCATGTTTCCCCTGCTCCATGCTGTTCCCTACTCAGTCTCTTAGCTCTCACCCTAAATGTTCCAGAAACTCAACTGAAGAAACTGAAGTGTTCTACCAAGCAGGTTTTAAGGTTGAATTCTGAATTTGGCCACATGAGTCACTGATGATTGAGTAAACTTATTCCTATTGGTCTATTTGACAAACTAGTATGGACCTGTGATACAAAGATGATGTGCCCAATAGCAGGAAGGGAGGGAGGAAAGAAATGAAGGAGGGAGGGAGGAAAAGGGAGGAAGGATGGACTTGCAGAGCCCCATGGAGTCTGATGAACTCTCTCTGTTCAATGACCCACAGATTCAGTTTTTATAGACCTCCCCCAAGTGTCTGCATGAAGGATGGGAGAGCCAGTGGGGCTGCATTTGCTCCTTTAGGCTCTATTCCATGTTTGAGCAACTCTTTATCCACTGTGTACGTGTAGCAGACAGCCTCCACCTCTAAACTGCAAGCTTCTCAAAGGTAGAGATCTTTATTTTGCTAAGAGATACAACTCAAACTCCCACAGTGGTGCTTGGCACACACTAGGCATTCAAGATACACTTGTCAAGTTGAAAGTGAGCTGAACTACCCCAAGGCCAGGCCATGCAAAACATCGGGGAACATCATGTTACTGGGCAGATAAACCGTCATCCCATCCTCACCAAGCCCAACCCCCATGGGTATGATCAAACTGCTCCCAGTTCCCACTGCCACCCCATGCCTACCACTAGATGCAACACCCAATCATGAGAGCTGAATAGTTCACGTACTATACCCAATTACTTCTTTTTCTTTTAAATCCTTTTTATTAACTCTTTCATTTTCCACTTGGCTTCATTCCCTTTAAGTCTTTACCCCTCCATTATCCCTTACCATCAAAACATGATCACTTGGCATTTTTAGATTTTTTTTTTGCTGTTTATAAAGTATTTAGTTTGCTCTTTATAACAACATTGCAATGGAGATGTCATAGGAACTTTACACCTTTGGGAACTGAGGCATGGAGAAAGTGAGTAATTTGCCGGAAGTCACCCAGGTAGCAGGTGGTGGAACTGAGATGTAAACTTGCTGACAGGAGCATTTTTTCTGCTGCCCCACAATGCCTGGGAAGTGTTTGATTCCTTTCAGGGCCAGTGTTAAAGCAATAGTTCAACAAAGCCTATCTGAGTCTCTGGAACTACAATGCGGCATGTTAACTGCTATTCTCCATCAAGGTGACAAGGCTTTCCCATGCTTCTAGAAGATTCTACAGCTTGCAAAGCACCTTCAAGCACAGAGTTCCATTTGATAACGGAAAACTGTCTCTGCTTAAAGTGATGGCTTTCTTACCAGATTCCCTTCAGTTCAGTAAGAAAAAAAGCACCCAGAATGTCACAGTGATAAATAATGCTACAACCATTCTGCCACTCTCCAAGTCCAGTGAGCTGCAGCCCTAAAAAAGCAAAGATGAGTCTCAGGGTCCCCAGTTGGAATCTGGAAGTGAGATAATAGACAGTGGAACAGGAGAAAGGAGCAAGAGGCGGCAAGAACAGAAGCCTCCACACCACCAAGGCAAATGCTGACAGGAGTGTGCACAGTAAAATATTTTACTACGAAGCAGAATTACTCCAAAGACTGATGGACTTGCTCGCGAGACCCACTCACATTTATGAAGGTCATAAGTTACAGACGCCCAGCTCACTCACAGGAGCGCAGCCATCACCTTTTATGGGTGAAACTTCCTGCAATATATTAAACTCTCCAGAAAACAGACAAGGGGTTTATGGCAAACGATAACTTTAATGCCTAGAAACCATTCGGTGATTTTGGGAGGATTATTAGTAACAAGGGCAAGATGTTGAGTCGTTTCCAGGCTCCGGGCTCTCTCTCTTTCCTGCTTGCTCTCACCAAGCCTCCTTTCTTTGCATCCTAGCTAGAAACCTGGACCCTGAATCCCATTTGAGACAAGAGGGGGTATAAGAAGGATGTGTGCTGAGGTGGGAAGATCTTTACTGGATGAAAGGCAGTTAAGCCCTGGAGAGAAGAGGTGCTGAGGGGGATCTTTAGCTGAAATTAAGACTGTCCTTGGGAATTCTTAAAGGGCAGGTAACCGAATAGACATACAGTATCAAGGCAACTTGTTACAAACAATGAAGAGCTGTCGCTGAATGAATTGCTTCCCTCATTTGGAGGAAGTTATAAAAGGGAGCAAGGCTGGGGTCACTGTCAGTGCTTTGATCTGTATCAGGTCAGTTCAGTCGCTCAGCCGTGTCCGACTCTTTGCAACCCCATGCACTGTATGCAGCACGCCAGGCTTCCCCGTCCATCACCAACTCCCTGAACTTGCTCAAACTCATGTCCATTGAGCTGCTGATGCCATCCAACCATCTCATCCTCTGTTGTCCACTTCTCCTCTCGCCTTCAATCTTTCCCAGCATCAGGATCTTTTCAAATCAGTCAGCTCTTCACATCAGGTGGCCAAAGTACTGGAGCTTCAGCTTCAGCATCAGTCCTTCCAATGAATATTCAGGACTGATTCCCTTTAGGACTGACTGGTTTGATCTGTATAATTTAGAGGAATCCCAGAGAGTCTTCCCCATCAAAATCTGATGGCTCTGAGTTGGTTTATTCCAAGCCCACTCACAAACCTGGGCTTTCAGACTGCAAGCTGATGGCACTGTTGGAGGGCAGAGGTCACTGGAAGCTGGGCTAGCAGATCAGGGCAGGAGGAGTCTGCAAGTGTCTCTACCCTGCTGACAGCGTCCCTTCCGGGGCCGGGGAGGGGCCAGAACACCAGACTGGGAGTTAGGAGCTGTGTGTGGAAGTCACAGCCTGGGACAACAGATGCACCCCTGCAGCTCTCGGGGCCTCAGTTTCCTCATCCATAACAGATGCTCCCATGGAGTCCTTTGACTCCATATTCTCTGACTGGGGCTTCCTGGGACTTCTGACCCAACATGCCCTGATGGTGCTCAGAATCGGGTCTCCAGGTGACATTGAGACTCTTTTGTTTTCCTCGGGGGCCTGCTTTTAAAAAGCATGTGCCTATCATTCTTGGTGACTGGACTGAACTGCTTACACTTATAACTGCTTACTGCGTGCCACATACTGCTCTAAGGGCTTCATACACACAACTTCACTTAAGCTCACAACATCCCTGTGAGATAAAGATTATGGTTAACCCCAGTTTACAGATGAGGAAATCAAGGCATGAAAGGAAATTGAGGAAATCAAGGCATGAAAGGAAATCAAGGGCAAGCCTGCCCAAGGTCTTAAAAGGAGTAAAGAGCAGAGCTTGGATTTAAAACTTACTCAACCTGGCTTCAGAATTCGACATTAAGCAACTGTGATTGTTAAATCCTGCTCCAGGTCAGCGGTTCACAGATGTGTGTGTGTGTGTGTGTGTATAATCTGTGGAGTTTCTAAAGCATTCAAGTTCTGATCCTTTTCTAGGGATTCTGATTTAGTAGTTACAGAGTGCATCCCAGGATTCTGTACCTATATCAAATTCCAGAGCAAACATTTGGAAGGCTACAGAACTCTGAGGAAGACTGTTTCAAAGTATCTCCAGGTATTTTAGGAGGCTATTTGGGGGGTTAGGGACAGAGTAGAGGGTGGACAGCATCTCCCCTATCTTTGAAGAACTCACCATCTAGTCAGGGAGAAACCTCAACATAGAGTGCATTAAAACACAAGACATCCAACAACAGCTGAATGGATAAGGAAGATGTGGAATAGGGACATATGCAGTGGAATGCTACTTAGCCATAACAAAGAAGGAAAGTTTGCCATTTGCAACAACATGGATGGACCTGAAGGGTATTATGCTTAGTGCAATAAGCAAGGCAGAGAAAGACAAATATTGTATCTTATCACTTAGACGTGGAATATAAAAAATAAATATAATAAAACAGACAGACTCACCAATATAGACAACAAATTCCTTGTTACCAGGGGGAAGAAGGAAGGACGGAGGGGCAAGATGAGGGTGAGGGACTACTATCTATAAAATCAATAAACTATAAGGATATATTGTACAACATAGGGAATATAGCCAGTTTTTATAATAACTTTAAGTAAAGTGTAAACTATAAAAATATTGAATCATATGTTGTACACCTGAAACTAATATTAAAATCAACTATACCTCAATAAAAAAGGAAATTATATATTCAAAAACAAAATGCAAAGCATTTGGGGACATTCTCACCTTCCCACCAGGATGCTGGTCTTTTTAGCCCACCCACATACGACTCAAGAAGCAGCCATCCCACCACTATCCAGCACATTAGGACAAGTGCCCATCTCTGGGTCCTGCTGCTGCTTCTCTGATTCCATTGCCTTCCGCTCTTAACACTGGGTCCCACTCCAGCTCCAGGACTGGGGTGCTAGATTTCTCCAGGGAGTCAGTGATGGTGTGAACTCAAGGCTGACTCTGCTTCTCCTTTCTCCATGTCAGTGCCAGAGAGAAAGGGCCACTGCAAAGTTGTTTGTGCCTTGAGGGGTAGCCTTTAGCCAGGGTGAACACTCTCCCGTAAGTCCTGCTCATGAAAGGAGCCAGGCAATGTAATGGCATATTTGTTTCTTCTATATATAAAGAAGAAGTTAAAAAAAAGAAAGAAAGGCACTTCCGATTGCTTAGAAACCCGAAAGTACTTTTTGCTTTCCTCCACTGCACATGTGGGTGAAAATGCACAAGTGGCATCTCTCAGTGTGACATAGATTTCTCCCACCCCCACCTTGCCTCTGAACCCAGGGTAATCCTAATCTGACTGTGACTCTTGGTTGGCTAGAAGGGCATCTGTATCTCCCACCACACCTCTCTGCCTGTTTCCGTTTTAGATCATCTGTTCCCAGAGGGCAGGAAGTGGTGTCTATTAATACAAGCCTCATTCTATAATTCTCACTGGTGTGCGTGTGCTCAGTCACGCCGACTCTTGTGACCCCACAGGTTGTATCCTGCCAGGCTCCTCTGTTCATGGGATTTTCCCAACAGGACTACTGGAGTGGGTTGCTGTTTCCTCCTGCAGGGGCTCTTCCTGACCCAAGGATCTAACCCTCATCTCCAAGGTCTCCTGCATTGCTGGCTGATTCTTCACTGCTGAGCCACGAGGGAAGCCCCGAGTTTTGGGCTGCACCTCCCAGCATTTGGGACCTCAGTTCCCCAACCAGGGAACAAACCTGCACCCCTGCATTGGAAGGTGACGTCTTACCCACTGGACTGCAGGAAGGTTCCAGTTCCCCTGGACATGGGAACATAATGCAGATATTGCTCCTGGGTTAGACTCATTAATGCTTATCCTACTTAACACTTATGAATTCACTCTATGTGCTGCAGTGTCTTGAAGTAAGTTGCAGACATGGGAATAGCATTAGTATGCCAGACACATTACCATCTAATCTTAGTTCCATTAGATCATCAAAAAAGCAAGAGAGTTCCAGAAAAACATCTATTTCTGCTATATTGACTATGCCAAAGCCTTTGACTGTGTGGCTTACAACAAACTGTGGAAAATTCTGAAAGAGATGGGAATACCAGACCACCTGACCTGCCTCCTCAGAAATCTGTATGCAGCTCAAAAAGCAATAGTTAGAACTGGACATGGAACAACAGACTGGTTCCAAATAGGAAATGGAATACCTAAAGGCTGTATATTGTCACCCTGCTTATTTAACTTATTTGCGGAGTACATCATGAGAAATGCTGGACTGGATGAAACACAAGCTGGAATCAAGATTGCCGGGAGAAATATCAATAACCTCAGATATGCAGATGACACCACCCTTATGGCAGAAAGTGAAGAAGAACTAAAGAGCCTCTTGTTGAAAGTGAAAGAAAAGAGTTAAAAAGTTGGCTTAAAACTCAACATTCAGAAAGCTAAGATCATGGCATCTGGTCCCATCACTTCATGGCAAATAGATAGGGAAGAGTGGAAACAGTGACAGACTATTTTTTGAGGCTCCAAAATCACTCAGATGATGACTGCAGCCATGAAATTAAGATGCTTGCTCCTTGGAAGAAAAGTTATGGCCAACTTAGACAGCATATTAAAAAGAAGAGACATAACTTTGCCAACAAAGGTCCATCTATTCAAAGCTATGGTTTTTCCAGTAGTCATGTATGGATGTGAAAGTTGAACCATAAAGAAAGCTGAGCGCTGAAGAATTGATGCTTTTGAACTGTGGTGTTGGAGAAGACTCTTGAGAGTCCCTTAGACTTCAAGGAAATCAAACCAGTCCATCCTAAAGGAAATCAGTCCTGAATATTCATTGGAAGAACTGATGCTGAAGCTGAAACTCCAATACTTTGGCCACCTGATGTGAAGAACTGACTCATTTGAAAAGACCCTGTTCTGAGAAAGATTGAAGGCAGGAGAAGGGGACAACAGAGGATGAGATAATTAGATTGCATCACTGACTCATTGGACATGAGTTTGAGTAAGCTCCAGGAGTTCATTATGGACAGGGAAGCCTGGCATGATGCAGTCCATGAGGTTGCCAAGAGTCGGACACGACTGAGCGACTGAACTGAACTGAACTGAATCATAGTTTTGGATGTTGACTTGGAAGCCACACTAGTTCAGGGATTTATTAGACTGGAATCCAAAAGTCCTGGAATTCTTCGGATAATTCCTCTGTCTCTACCACCACTGCAAACAAGCTCCAAAGAGAAGGCAAAGTGAAGGGTTAACTACTGCAAAGAGGAAATTGAATAGAGCCTTCTGAGCCCTCAAAGCCAAGCAACTCTGCTCTTATATGTTTATACACATCTCTCTTTCAAAGATTTTTTTTTTTAAGGAAAATTTTCTGATGCTCTTAGAAAAGTTTGAAAATCATTTGGGCTGTTTACAATATCTCTGATTTAAATAATCTAACATAGGGTTGTTCCTGTCAGCGTTCTTCCACCACGAATGTTTGCTTGGTATTCATCCAAATCAATACCAAAGATATTTAGCAAGATGGGACGGAGTTACATCACTAGACACTTCATGTAAGTCAATAAAAGTGAGAGCACATGTGAAGCACTAAATCAATAAACAGATTTTAGTCACTATTAATACTATAATTATTATTAGACAATTTCCTCCACTGTTAACATCAGCCCACGAATTTTCCCAGGAGTTAGAATTTTCCAGTCAAATCATATTTCTTTATCTTGTTCACAAGAATACCATTTTAAAAACTGTTGACTGTCTTACTTATACAGATTATGGTATCAGTCTAATAATTTAGCAAAATAAGGACATACAGTTAGGGTGTATAAATTGTTTATAGTGAATCCATGCTAATTCTAAAGACTACTCCTTTCTTTTATAAATAATAATCATTTGTTACCCCTTCATGGATCACTGCCTTGTTGTGGCCAAGGGGCTTGTGTAACTCAAGGAAACTATGGGCTATGCCCTGCCGGCCACCCGAGACAGATGGGGCATAGTGAAGAGTGCTGACCAAAGGTGGTCCACTGAAGGAGGAAATGGCAAATCACGCCAGTATTCTTGTCTGGAGAACCCCACAGATAGCATGAAAAGGAAAAAAGATATGACACCAGAAGATGAGCCCCCCAGGTCAGAAGGTGTCCAATATACTACTGGGGAGGGCAGAAAGCAATTACCAATAGCTGGAGTAAGAATGAAAAAAGCAGCTGGGCCAAAATGGAAACAACACTCAGTCGTGGATGTGTCTGGTGGCGAAGGTAAATTCCAATGCTGTAAAAAACAATACTGCATAGGAACTGGGAATTTTAAGCCCATGAATCAAGGTAAATTGGATGTGGTCAAGCAGTAGGCAAGAGTGAACATCTTAGGAATCAGCGAACTAAAATGGACAGGAATGAACAAATTTAATTCAGATGACCATTATGTCTACTACTGTGGCAAGAATCCCTCAGAAGAAATGGAGTAGCTCTCATAGTCAACAAAAGAGTCTGAAATGCAGTACTTGGGTACAATCTCAAAAATTACAGAATGATCTTGGTTTGTTTCCAAGGCAAACCATTTAACATCACAATAAGCCAAGTCTGCCCCAAACACTGATGCCAAAGAAGCTGAAATTGACCAGTCCTTTGAATACCTACAAGACCTAAAACTATCACACACACACAAAAATGTCTTTTTCATCATAGGGGACTGGAATGCAAAAGTAGGAAGTCAAGATCAGGCAAGTTTAGCCTTGGATTACAAAATAAAGCAAAGCAAAGGCTAACAGAATTGTGTCAAGAGAACACAGTGGTCAAAGCAAACACCCTTTTCCAACAACACAAGAGACAACTTTACACATGGACATCACCAGATGGTCAATACCAAAATCAGACTGATTATATTCTTTGCGACCAAAGATGGAGAAGCTCTCTATGTGGTCAGCAAAAACAAGACCTGGAGCTGACTGTGGCTCAGATCATGAGCTCCTTATTGCAAAATTCAGGCTTAAATTGAAGAAATTAAATTTGGGAAAACCACTAGGTCATTAAGGTATGATCTAAACCAAATCCTTATGATTATACAGTAGAGGTATAGGGATTAGATCTGGTAGACAGGGTCCCTAAAGAACTATGGATGGAAGTTTGTAACACTTTGCAGGAAGCAGTGACCAAAATCATTCCAATTAAAAGGAAATGCAAGAAGGCAAAGTGGTTGTCTAAGGATGCTTTACAAATAGATGAGTAAAGAGGTGAATGGTAAGGTTGCAAGAAAAAGAGGTATTGAACCCAGAGCTCAAAAGAGACAAGAGGACTTTCTTAAATGAACAATGCAAAGAGATAGAGTAAAACCATAGAATGGTAAAGACTAGAGATGTTGTCCAGAAAATTGGAGATATCAAGGAAACATTTCATGCAAGGATGAGCATGATAAAGGACAGAAATGATAAGGATCTAACAAGCAGAAGAGACTAAGAAGTGGTGGCAAGAATACACAGAAGAACTATACCAAAAAAGGTCTTGATGACCTGGATAACCATGATGATGTGGTCACTCACCTAGAACCAGTCATTCTGAAGTGTGAAGTCAAGTGAGCCTTCAGTTCAGTTGAGTTCAGTTGCTCAGTCGTGTCCAACTCTTTGCGACCCCATGAATCGCAGCACTCAAGACCTCCCTGTCCATCACCAACTCCCGGAGTTTACTGAGACTCACGTCCATCGAGTCAGTGATGCCATCCAGCCATCTCATCCACTGTTGTCCCCTTCTCCTCTTGCCCCCAATCCCTCCCAGCATCAGAGTCTTTTCCAATGAGTCAACTCTTCGCATGAGGTGGACAAAGTACTGGAGTTTCAGCTTTAGCATCATTCCCTCCAAAGAAATCCCAGGGCTGATCTCCTTCAGAATGGACTGGTTGGATCTCCTTGCAGTCCAAGAGTCTTCTCCAACACAACAGTTCAAAAGCATCAATTCTTTGGTGCTCAGCCTTCTTCACAGTCCAACTCTCACATCCATACATGATCACAGGAAAAACCATAGTCTTGACTAGATGGACCTTTGTTGGCAAAGTAACGTCTCTGCTTTTGAATATGCTATCTAGGTTGGTCATAACTTTCCTTCCAAGGAGTAAGCGTCTTTTAATTTCATGGCTGCAGTCACCATCTGCAGTGATTTTGGAGCCCCCCAAAATAAAGTCTGACACTGTTTCCCCATCTATTTCCCATGAAGTGATTGGACTGGATGCCATGATCTTCAGCATCATTATGAACAAAGCTAGTGGAGGTGATGGAATTCCAGCTGAGCTATTTCAAATCCTAAAAGATGATGCTGTTAAAGTGCTGCACTTAATTTGTCAGCAAATTTGGAAAACTCAGAAGTAACCATAGGACTGAAAAAGGTTAGTTTTCATTCTAATCCTAAAGAAGGGCAATGCCAAAGATTGTTCAAACTACCATACAGTTGCATTCATTTCATAAGCTAGCAATGTAATATTCAAAATCCTTCAAGCTAGGCTTCAAGAGTAAGTGGACCAAGAACTTCCAGATAAACAAGTTGGGTTTAACAAAAAGCAGAAGAATCAGAGATCAAATTGCCAACATTCATTGGATTATGGAGAAAAAAAAAAGGTGTTCCAGAAAAAAATCTACTTCTGCTTCATTGACTATGCTAAAGCCTTTGACTGTGGATTGCAACAAACTGTGGAAAATTTTTAAATAAAGAGATGGGAGTACCGGACCATCTTACCTGTCTCCTGAGAAACCTGTATGTGGGTCAAGAAGCAACAGTTAGAACTGGGCATGGAACAATGCACTGGTTCAAAATTGGGAAAAGTAGTAAAACAAGGCTGATATTGTCACCCTACTTATTTAACGTCTATGCAGAGTACATCATGCAAAATACCAGGCTGGAGGAATCAGAAGCTGGAATCAAGAAATATCAACAACCTTAGATATGCAGATGATACCACTCTAGTGGCAGAAAGTGAAGAAGAACCAAAGAGCCTTGTGATCAGAGTGAAAGAGTTGGCTTGAAATTAACCTTCAAAAAACTAATAAGGCATCTGGTCCCATCACTTAATGGCAAATGGAATGGGAAAAAGTGGAAGCAGTGACAGATTTTATTTTCTTGGACATCAAAATCACTGTGACTGAGGACTGCAGCCATGAAATTAAAAAGCAGTTGCTCCTTGGAAGGAAAGCTATGACAAGCCTAGACCACATATTAAGAAACAGAGACATCACTTTGCTGACAATGGTTCATATAGTCAAAGCTATGGATTCTTCAGTAGTCATGCATGGATTAGAGTTGGACCATAAAGAAGGCTGAGCACCAAAGAATTGATGCTTTTGTGGTGCTGAAGTAGACTCTTGAGAGTCCCTTGGACTGCAGGGAGATCAAACCAGTCAATTTTAAGGGAAATCAACCCAGACTGATGGTGAAACTGAAGCTCCCGTACTTTGGCCACATGATGCAAAGAGCTGACTCTGGAAAAGACCCTGATGCTGGGAAAGATTGAAAGCAAGATGAGAGGGGGTGGCATAGGATAAGATAGTTAGATAGCATTACTGATATAATGGACGTGAATTTGAGCAAACTCCGGGAGATAGTGGAGGACAGAGGAGCCTGGCGGGCTATAGTCCACTGGGTCACACAGAGTTGGACATTACTTAACAAGTGAACAACAATAATCATTTGTTAATTCTCTATTTGATAAGTTTGTTGTTTCCTTAATAGTACACATCCATTTTATCAGTGTGCCAGATTTTATCTTTTTTCCCCCTCTTGAAAACTTGAACTGGATTGTCTTCTTTTCTTTCTTTTATTTGATATGGTTTCTTGAAGATCTTGGTCCTGTAGTCCTATCTGAAAGCTGTCTACTTTCCACCAAATCTGGAACAAAGTCCCTTCATCTGAACTTAAGCACTGGGACTCCTATAAAGAGCTGCGGTATCCTCCATCTCCATAGGTAACTCAGTCAGTAATACCTTTCTGCTTGAATGATCATTATCGTCAAAGAACAATACAGTACTAGACAGACAGTTTTTTTGTTGTTGCGCTCAGTTGTGTCAGGCTCTTTGTGACTTCATGGACTGTAGCCTGTCAGACTCCTCTGTCCACAGAATTTTCCAGGCAAGAATACTGGGATGGGTTGCCATTTCCTACTCTAGAGGATCTTCCTCACCCAGAGATTGAACCCACGTCTCTAGTGTCTCCTGCATTGGCATGAGGATTCTTCACCACCACACCACCTGGGAAGGCCTAGATAGACAGCTGGCATCTGTTAAACATTGGCTTCTTCGCCATGGTTTTCTCCTCCTGGACAGAAAATCTAACCATTTCCCAGATGATGCAGCCATGTTCTCTGATTCCGTATCTGGATTGAATAGGAAAGGTCATTTTGAATCCAAGGCTTGAACAACAGAAGTTCTTGCCCCCTTGACTGAAATTCTCATGGAACATCTTTTCATATAAATATGATTTCTATCAGATCAGATCAGATCAGTCGCTCAGTCACGTCCGACTCTTTGTGACCCCATGAATCGCAGCACGCCAGGCCTCCCTGTCCATCACCAACTCCCGGAGTTCACTCAGACTCATGTCCATCGAGTCAGTGATGCCGTCCAGCCATCTCATCCTCTGTCGTCCCCTTCTCCTCCTGTCCCCAATCCCTCCCAGCATCAGAGTCTTTCCCAATGAGTCAACTCTTTGCATGAGGTGGACAATGTACTGGAGTTTCAGCTTTAGCATCATTCCTTCCAAAGAAATTCCAGGGCTGATCTCCTTCAGAATGGACTGGTTGGATCTCCTTGCAGTCCAAGGGACTCTCAAGAGTCTTCTCCAACATCACAGTTCAAAAGCATCAATTCTTCGGTGCTCAGCCTTCTTCACAGTCCAACTCTCACATCCATACATGACCACAGGAAAAACCATAGGGTTGACTAGACAAACCTTTGTTGGCAAAGTAATGTCTCTGCTTTTGAATATGCTATCTAGGTTGGTCATAACTTTCCTTCCAAGGAGTAAGCGTCTTTTAATTTCATGGCTGCAGTCACCATCTGCAGTGATTTTGGAGCCCAAAAAAATAAAGTCTGACACTGTTTCCACTGTTTCCCCATCTATTTCCCATGAAGTGATGGGACCGGATGCCATGATCTTCATTTGCTGAGTGTTGAGCTTTAAGCCAACTTTTTCACTCTCCACTTTCTGTC
>NW_011494877.1:851527-893538 GCF_000754665.1 Bison bison bison | reverse complement strand
TCCACTTTCACCTTCATCAAGAGGCTTTTGAGTTCCTCTTCACTTTCTGCCATTAGGGTGGTGTCATCTGCATATCTGGGGTTATTGATATTTCTCCCGGCAATCTTGATTCCAGCTTCTGCTTCTTCCAGTCCAGCGTTTCTCATGATGTACTCTGCATATAAGTTAAATAAACAGGGTGACAATATACAGCTTTGACAAACTCCTTTTCCTATTTGGAACCAGTCTGTTGTTCTATGTCCAGTTCTAACTGTTGCTTCCTGACCTGCATACAAATTTCTCAAGAGGCAGATCAGGTGGTCTGGTATTCCCATCTCTTTCAGAATTTCCCACAGTTTATTGTGATCCACACAGTCAAAGGCTTTGGCATAGTCAATAAAGCAGAAATAGATGTTTTTCTGGAACTCTTGCTTTTTCCATGATCCAGCAGGATGTTGGCAACTTGATCTCTGGTTCCTCTGCCTTTTCTAAAATCAGCTTGAACATCAGGAAGTTCACGGTTCACATATTGCTGAAGCCTGGCTTGGAGAATTTTGAGCATTACTTTACTAGTGTGTGAGAAGAGTGCAATTGTGTGGTAGTTTGAGCATTCTTTGGCATTGCCTTTCTTTGGGATTGGAATGAAAACTGACCTTTTCCAGTCCTGTGGCCACTGCTGAGTTTTCCAAATTTGCTGGCATATTGAGTGTAGCACTTTCACAGCATCATCTTTCAGGATTTGGAATAGCTCAACTGGAATTCTATCACCTCCACTAGCTTTGTTTGTAGTGATGCTTTCTAAGGCCCACTTGACTTCACATTGCAGGATGTCTGGCTCTAGGTCAGTGATCAGTCAACCCCAAGTTTAGACTTTTGAGTTTCCCAAAGATCTGCAGACTTCACTACTTTTTCAAATCAGGATGTGTTCCTATTTTTAATTCTCCACCTCTCCTTTTCCCTTCCCTCTTCACCTGGTAAACACACCTCTGGCTGGTACCTGTTTCCAGCTCACCAGTCCCCCTACTCAGGCCCAGAGAGCCTCCCAGCAGGGCATGCAGAGGAAAGGGTGCCACTGCTTCTGACCCTTGGGTGATTTACTCTCAGCTAGGTGCTCCCATGTGGAGAAGGCAATGGCACCCCACTCCAGTACTCTTGCCTGGCAAATCCCATGGATGGAGGAGCCTGGTAGGCTGCAGTCCACGGGATCACTAGAAGTTGGACACGACTGAGCGACTTCACTTTTACTTTTCACTTTCAATAATTGGAGAAGGAAATGGCAACCCACTCCAGTGTTCTTGCCTGGAGAATCCCAGGGATGGAGGAGCCTGGAGGGCTGCCATCTCTTGAGTCGTACAGAGTCGGACACGACTGAAGCGACTTAGCAGCAGCAGCAGCAGCAGGTGCTCCCATGAGACACTCTGACTCACTAATTCCCCGATTTCAACATGAAATGACTCACTTGCCTAACTTCTCACCCCTGCAGCAGTGATCTCCAGGACTGGAGAACTCGTCTGTTCTGTTTTAGTGCCAGGGAATTGCAAAGTGACCAACACCTTTCACCTCCTCATTCTGATTGGTCAGTGATTTGCAACATCTCATGATTCGGCTTCTGGGACAAGTTCTCCCTTGTGACTTAGTTTACGTCAGTGCCTAGTGAAGCCTGGAGCAGCTTTCCCACCCTACGTGGAACTGCTTTCTGGAAGATACTTCTGTCATTGTCTTAACCTGTATCTAAAACCCCAGCTGCTACACAAGCTGTGGTACCAGAGATGGGGATGCTGGAATCCCATTTGGGTGCAAGCTCCAAGACAGCCTTGGTAGGATGGCTCTCAGTAGAAATGGGAAGAATTACCTACAAATTTGTCAAAATACACATACATCCTCTACACCCACTCTGTTATACTCTGACTGGCTGAAGGAGGATGCTAGTATGTTTATTTTGGGGAAAAAAAAACTCCTCCACTTAATCAACCATTGCATCAGTGACTTTGTTATTACCATGTCATTAAGAATTACTGATTTAGTTAGTGGTAAAATACACCTGGCTTTATAAGCAGCTCTTTCTGCTTGATCATTGAACTCATCTGTGCAGCTTTTACAAAATACATATTCCCAGCACACTAAATTGCTTCAGGCATGTCCAAGTCTGTGCAATGCCCTGGACTGTAGCCTGCCCGGCTCCTCTGTCCATGGGATTCTCCAGGCATGAATACTGGAGTAGGTAGCAATTCCCTTCTCCAAGGGATCTTTCCAACCCAGGGATTAAACCCATGTCTCTTACGGCTCCTGCATTGGCAGACGGGTTCCCACCTGGGAAGCCTAATATTCCCAGATCCCACCTCAAATCAACTAAATCAGAATCTTTTAGAGTAGTGTAAGAAATAATTTTTTTAATTTTTAATTTGAGGCTAATTACTTTACAATATTGTGGTGGTTTCTCCATACATTCACATGAATCAGCCATGGGTTTACATGTGTTCCCCATCCTGAATCCCTCTCCTACCTCCCTACCCATCCCATCCCTCAGGGTCATCCCAGTGCACCAGCCCTGAACCCCCTGTCTCATGCATCAAACCTGGACTGGCGATCTATTTCACATATGATAATACACATGTTTCAATGCTATTCTCTCAAATCATCCCACCCTTGCCTTCTCCCACAGAGTCCAAAAGTCTGTTCTATACATCTGTGTCTCTTTTGCTATCTCACATATAGGGTCATCGTTACCATCTTTCTAAATTCCATATATATGCATTATTATACTGTATTGGTGTTTTTCTCTCTGACTTACTTTGCTCTGTATAATAGGCTCCAGTTTTATCTACCTCATTAGAACTGATTCAAATGCATTCTTTTTAATAGCTTAGTAATAGTCCATTGTGTATATCTACACAGCTTTCTTATCCATTCATCTGCTGATGGACATCTAGGTTGCTTCCATGTCCTGGCTATTATAAACAGTGCTGTGATGAACATTGGGGTATACATGTCTCTTTCCCTTCTGGTTTCCTCAATGTGTATGACCAGCAGTGGGATTGCTGGATCATAAGGCAGTTCTATTTCCAGTTTTTTAAGGAATCTCCACACTGTTCTCCATAGTGGCTGTACTAGTTTGCATTCCCACCAACAGCGTAAGAGGGTTCCCTTTTCTCCACACCCTCTCCAGCATTTATTATTTGTAGACTTTTGGATCGCAGCCATTCTGACTGGCGTGAAATGATACCTCACTGTGGTTTTGATTTGCATTTCTCTGATAATGAGTGACGTTGAGCATCTTTTCATGTGTTTGTTAGCCATCTGTATGTCTCCTTTGGATAAATGTCTGTTTAGTTCTTTGGCCCATTTTTTGATTGGGTCATTTATTTTTCTGGAATTGAGCTGCAGGTGTTGCTTGTATATTTTTGAGATTAATTCTTTGTCAGTTGCATCTTCATTTGACAAAAGGCTCTTAGGTGATTGTGGAATCAGACAAGGGATTAACAAAGGAGGTTAAGAATTTAGGTTCTAGGGGCTTCCCTGGTGGCTCAGTAGTAAAGAACCCAGCTGCCAATGCAGGAGACACAGATTGTAACCCTGGTCCAGAAAGATCCCTCATGCCAGAGAGCAACTCAGTCACGTGCCACAACTAGCCCCAGAGCCTGTGCTCTGCAAAGAGAGAAGCCACCTCCGCGAGAAGCCCACGCACCACAGCAAAGAGTAGCCCCCACTTGCTGCGACCGGAGCAGAGCTCGTGCAGCAACGAAGAACCAGCACAGCCAAAAACAAACAAATAAAATTGTATTTTTAAAAAGAGTCTGGGTTTTAGTCTCAGATGGGGGATAAATCTTTATAGAGGTCACAAACCCCAATCCTGCACTTCATGCCTCAGGGTGCTCAGAAATAATAACTAAATATTACCATAATTGAGCACCTTCTATAGGTAAGTGGGCTTCCCGGTGGTGCCAGTGGTAGAGAACCTACATGCCAATTCAGGAGACACAGGAGATGTGGGTTCGATGCCTGGGTCAGGAAGATCTCCTGGAGGAGGGCATGGAGACCCACTCCAGTATTATTGCCTGGAGAATTCCGTGGACAGAAGAGCCAGGCAGGTTATGGTCCATAGGGTCACAAAGAGTCAGACATGACTGAGGCTACTTAGCAAGCACATATGCATGTACAGGTAAGTGGTGTGCAGGGTGCTTTGTACACATTATTTCATTTAATTCTCACAATAATTTATACAAGAAGTTCAGAGAGATGAAGACTGTGTGTGACAAAACCCAGATAGATTATCAGGTCTAATTCCGAAGTTCATGGCTATTTCACATCCCACTTTGCCCTACTGCATGAGAGCTGGATGTGTGACTTAGCAAGATGCTGCCCTTCTGAAAAGTTACATAAATAGATAACGTATAAGAACCTACAGTATAGCACAGGGGAAAGAAGAAGGTACAGTCTGTTTGTAGGACGTAGTATATGAAGTTAACCTTAAAAATTCATTCCAACATACAGCAGGTAGGAAAACATTGTTTGATTCCACTTATACAAGGTACCTAGAATAATCAAATTCATAGACTCAGAAAGTACACTGGTAGATGCCAGGGGCTGGGATGGTGGAGAATGCGAAGGGGGACTTAGTGTTTAATGGGACAAAGTTTCAGTTTAGGAAAGTGAAAAAGTGGGGAGATGGATGATGGTGAGAGTTGCACAACAATGTAAATTGTCTTAGTGCCAGTGAATTGTACAGTTAAATATAGTTAAAATGGTATGTTTTATATCGTGTGCCTTTTTCCACAATAAAAAAAAAAAACTAGAACACCTCTCTATGGCCTTAATCTCAAATCGACAGTTACCACCTCACCCAGATACCAGAAATGCATACCCACTGAATCATGTGAAGGCAAATGAAAACAGCACCAATTTCAGGTAAAATGCCTGTATGGGAGCTTTCAGGTGGCCAAAAATTTGTGACCTCTGATTCTGAGTTTTATCCACTCATGAGTCGGACACGACTGAGCGACTTCACTTTCACTTTTCACTTTCATGCATTGGAGAAGGAAATGGCAACCCACTTCAGTGTTCTTGCCTGGAGAATCCCAGGGATTGGGGAGCCTGGTGGGCTGCCATCTATGGGGCCGCACAGAGTCAGACACGACTGAGGCGACTTAGCAGTAGCAGCAGCAGTCTCTTGGGCAAATAGGGCTTCTCAGACCTGGGTTAATTAGAAAGACCCTGAGTCCAGAGTTTGAGGATCCTGGAGGAAGTGGTTTGGTGATGAAAAAGGGGGCAACTTTAAATTACAAAGGAGAAGGCTTGGAAGGATTCTTCTTTTTAATATTTATGTATGTAGTTAGTTGTGGCACATGAGATCTCCACTGTGACTTGAGAGACCTTTTGTTTCTAACATGCACTATCTGGCTATGCTGCACAGGTTCCGAAGTGCTTGGGCTTCAGTAGTTATGGTGCCGGGGATTAGTTGACCTGTAGCATGTGAGATCTTAGTTCCCTGAACAGGGATCAAACCCTGCACCTCCTGAGTGGCAAGGTGGATTTTTAACTACTGGACCACCAGGGAAGTCCCAAGACTTGGAAGGATTCTAGTATAGAGGAAACTGCTTACGCACCCACCAGTGCTTCCCCACCCCCAGCCCCGATAGATAGGGTATCGTAAAATATACAATCGTGATGCCCTTGATGGTATTTTACAGTTGGCCATGGGCCTCATTTGTTGGGTTACACATGAAAACAGACCTCTGATGTTGAAATGCCCAGAAGGGACATATATGATCAGGTGAGCAGATGCTGAATCCAGAGAGGGGGGCTTCAGTTGAAGGAGAAGGGAAGGAGCAAGCAAGGCTATGGTCCCAGAAGTTAAACAAGCTGCTCCAGGAAAGAAATGGTACAGGGCTTGGCTGGGCGGGACGAGCACTGGGCTCAGAGGCCAAGGTTGGAGGGAGAAGAGCATGGGAGACCTGAAGACCTTCCCGTCACTGCAAATCCACAGTGTGCTCTGAGCACTGTGATCAATCCCCACCCTGACTCAGTCAGAGTTTCCTGGTTTCCAGGTTTAGGCACCTGAGCCACAGCCTAACCTCTCTCTGCCACATGTACAGGCACATACAAGTGTGCACACACACACAGTTACTGGATCCCTCCTGGACACATACACACTCACTGGATCCGTCCTACACACACACACACACACACACACACACACAGGATCCCTCCTATACACACACACAGACTCATCGGATTCCTCACACATACACACTCACTGGATCCCTCCTACACACACACACACACACACACACACACACACACACACAAACACACACACACTTACTGGATCTCTCCTACACACACACACACACACACATACACACAGGATCCCTCCTACACACGCACACAGACTCATCAGATTCCTCATACACACACACACACTCCCTGGCTCTCTCCTACATACACACATTCAGTGGACCCCTCCTACTCGCACACACACACACTCACTGAATCTCTCCTACACACACACACACACACACACACAGGATCCCTCCTATACACACACACAGACTCATTAGATTCCTCACACACACATACTCACTCAATCCCTCCTACACACACACAAACACACACACAAACACACACAGACTGGGTCCCTCCTACACACACACACACACACACACACACACACATACACAGGATCCTTTCTATACACACACACAGACTCATCAGATTCCTCATACACATACATACTCACTGGATCCCTCCTACACACACACACAAACACACACACACAGGATCCCTCCTATACACACACACAGATTCATTGGATTCCTCACACACACACACTCACTGGATCCCTCACATACACACACACTCACCCAGCTGGTACTGTCTAGACTGATCTAGTAGCCTCTGTCAAGAGCTCTCAGGAGCCCTGGAATAAGTGGAGGTCCAGGACCTCCCCAGCTCAGGGTGAACTGGAGCCTCGTGCCATTCTCTGTGACCAATAGCTCCACTAGGGAGCCCAGGAACAGATGGATAAGAGTCCGAGAGGGAAAGACGCATCTTCAGGGAGGCAGCTGTCTATTCAGGGAGGCAGGAGGCAGAAAGTCCTTCCAGCGAAGGACATTCCTCCTTTTTAGCTCATTCCTGGTGCCTTCATTGATCCAGAAACTTAGTCTTAACGGCTCATTTATTGAAAAAGACATCTTCCCTCTGTTGGGTAAATGTTGCCCATTGACACAGAGAGATATTCACAGGGGAGGGTTCTCCTCACATTGCTTTACCTCTTAAAAGGCTCTTATTTTGTTTTAATTAAAAATAGTGAGCACGTACCAGGTGCGAACACATCAAATAATGTCATTGTGCTGAAGAGATGGGTACAAAGATGTGATGGAAGATTGGGAGGGGAGGGTGGAACAAAGGGAAAAAGAGGCTGATGCCTGAGTTTCAGAGTTAGGCAAAGGGGTTGGAGGCATGTGGTTACTAAGGTGGCATACTGCATACACAGACACTGACTGTTCAAAAGGACCTTTTCTCATCGGCCCATTTTCTTCCCACCTGGATCTTTCATCACTCCCCTTTCCCACTGACTTCCTTTGGCTCCTACTGACCCTTAGCAATGTGATCCTTTTCTCCATTCCACGCACTGCCTCCTCAGAGCCCCACTGTTAGCCCCACACTGTGACACCTGACCCAGATGTATCAGCAGATCACTTTTTTCTGCAAAACAAACTTCCTCTTTCACCCCAAAGGTACATCCACAGAATGGCTCTTTTCCCTGGAGAGTAAACTATAAAGACTAATTTGGGGCTGCTTTATTTATGTGTTTCTTTCTGTGCATTGTTCCAGAATCAGTATACCTCCCTTATTGTTGCTTATTTTAGAGTCTACATAACTTACCCGCAGAGCCTAGTACACAGTATTCACAAACCAGCAAGGGCTGAGAATGAAGGAAAGTTCTGATCACGTTATTCATTATGTTCACAGTCCTGGACCCCAACTGTTAGAGCTGATTGACAACGGAATGAGCTGCATTAGAAGATGTTGAGATGCTCATCACTGGCGGTGTTCAAAACAACAGGACAACTCTTATAATATGGATATCTAAACGTGGATGGAACTGATGGATAGAGTAGGAGGTTAGACTGAAATCCTCCATAAGTCCTCTGATCGTATAAAAGGGTTTACCCCAGAACTTTATTAAAGCTGGTATCAGCTACAAAAAGTTTTGCAGCAAAGATTCTCTGAGGATAATATTTTAAGTGGCACTTTTTATGTAGTTAAATTCTGATAGGCCCTTCTCCCTTAAGTGGAGCCTTCAGTGGGATCCTCCGATCTTCATTCCTGTTTTTTCCCCTCCCATTAACATGAGATAGCACCTGCCAGTTCTTAGAGCAAATGCCAGGCTCACTGCTTCTGAAGGTAAAGCCTTTAGGGTGGGGCTGGATGCTTCTGCCAGAAACACCACTGAGGCAGGAGAATCAACCTCCTGCTCCTGCCCCTGAGCTGGTTATTTCTCCCTCCTTTTCCCTCTTTTTCTTTATTTTTAAGGTTTCTTTTATGTGGACCATTTTGTAAAGTCTTTATTAAATTTGTTACAACATTGCTTCTGTTTTGTTTTTCACTTTATTGGCATCAAGGCATGTGGGATCTTAACTCCTTCATGGGGATCAAACCCGCACCGGCTACACTGGAAAGCCAAGTCTGAAAAACCACTGGCCCACCGGGGAAGTCCCTTTTTCTTTCTTTTTAAATCTCCTGTGGCACTGTTAAAATGAATCCTCAGCATCTTCCTGGCTTCTTCCCCAGGTACCATTTGGTCTCAGAGAATGTCAACTGTTTAAATGCTAGCCTAAGGAAGCATTTGTCTAAGTGAGAAGAGAGCAATACTCACCTTCACAGATGCTTCAGGGGAACAGGCCCTTGTGCTCAAAAAAAAAAAAAAAAATCACACTGCTGCATGTGTTCCTCTTTGGAAAATTTCAATGCACGTTAGCATATTGAGAGTTTAGAGAAATCCTACACAAAGAAACCTATTTAATTTTGTTAACCTGGACTTTTCCAAATTTATTTGATCCTAGACATCTTGTTAGACAATGCCTGATTTTGGAAGGGAAAGGGAAAACTGGCCTATGGCAAATGAATTGGTATCTAACATACCTACGAAGGGTGGACTGAATAGGGCAGAAGGGTCTCAGCGTCATTCACCATCTAGGGGAAACATTTTCCATTTCTGGATGATGTACTGCTTGTATCAACTTCTGCCATGATGCCCACCCCCACCTCCAGGCATGTTGTCACAAATACTGGAGAGCTGGCATTATTATCAGGGTCTTTCAATAACAGCAGTTCCAGGCACCTTCCTCAGTAATCGTTACTTGGATGAGTGCTGTTGACTTAGCTCCAAGTCACTTTCCAGAACAAGATGACCTTGATCTTCTGGGTTGAACCCAAGTTGTGTCTGCATTTCCCTCTAGGAGAAAGTGTATTTCATCTTCTAGCTCCAGGGCATTTGTTCTGCAGCACCTGGCACAGAAAGATAACGCCTGCCATGGGATGATCCTGGAAACTCACTTGGCAGGAGCCTGGGGCTCAGAGGCTCTCTTCACAAATCTCCAAATCAACTGGCCATGCAGATGCAAGAGCAGCAGCAGCTGTTTCAGAGGCAAAGGCCATTCATCTTCTGCCTTTTATTCTCTTGTTTCTGGGAAACGTAGTAAATGTCTTCACCACAAAGTGTCGCCTGCCTGGCCACTCACTAAGGTTTTGTGTGGGACTGTAGAATATGCACCCCTTGATCTGCCAGGTTCCTCTGTTCATGGAATTCTCCAGGCAAGAATACTGGAGTGGGTTGCCAAGACCTTCTCCAGGGGATCTTCCAAACCCAAGGATTGCAGGCAGATTCTTTAATGTTTGAGCCACCAGGAAAGCCCCTAGAATGTGCAAGGTGCTTTCAAAAGGCTTCCACATAGAGAAACAAGTTCTTTTACAAAAAGGACTTAGAGTTATGAGGGTTCTGTTTTTAAATATTCATAAAATCCAAAGTTCCTGCTCTTCAATTTCTGCTGTCTCTACCCAATACAAACCAAGTATTTATTACACCTAGTATTGTTCTACGAACTGGAGGAGGTTCAGAAGAATGTACAAAATGATGGATCTGACCTTTTGGTTAAACAGTATTCCTAGGTAGATTTGGTCTAAATTACAAGACACTAGAGATTGTTACTTTCCTTTTTCAAAGTGTGTTTAGAAATACTGTAATAAATATATAGTAATAATATAAAACAAAGAATTGTGTCAAATATAAAAGTTGTTGCCTATGAACCTATACATGCCTTATTTTGCATAAGTTTTATCTTGTGGTCTCTATTTCATTTAATATCTTGGTAGATACTACTATCTTCATTTCTGAAGGCTTGACCTGGTAATTGTAACATTTCAGAAAACATCTTTTACTTTCAACCAATAAAAAATATATTGCACAGTTGTCTCTGCTAATGTTTATTTTACTCTGATGTTATGGAATTTTTTTAGAGTGAAATTTAAATGCCTGTCTCAGCTCTGAGACCTTCCCCACACTTACGCACATATGCATGATGGACTAGGTGTGGGAGTTAATACTTTTTTTTTTCTTTAGGTACTATTTTGTAACTTGAAATTATACCAACCAACTCAGATATCTAAGCTTCTCTCCAACTCTAAACCTGAACACTTTCAGAAGCTGAGTTAACTGCTTCGACAGTTAATAGTGAGATACTCCATCATGAAATTGCCCCTTGGTATATTACACAGCAGGCCACAAATGTGTAATCACTGATATGTAATCCATTTGTAACTGAGAAATTATGATGGGGTCGCTAGGAGTCGGGCACGACTGAGCGACTTCACTTTCACTTTTCACTTTCATGCACTGGAGAAGGAAATGGCAACCCACTCCAGTGTTCTTGCCTGGAGAATCCCAGGGACAGAGGAGGCTAGAGGGCTGCCGTCTGTGGGGTTGCGCAGAGTCAGACATGACTGAAGCGACTTAGCAGCAGTAGCAGCAGCAGGTAGATTTGAGGAAGGACTGTTAATTACCCTCCAAAAATTTAGAGTCTCCCCTGAACCATTCCAGATCACCATGAAAGCCAGTAAATAAGACTTGCCTGGTTAACATAACTCAGCATCCCCACCTGATGTTTAATGGGTTCCACACACTTTACCATGTAGCTCAGCTTCTGGTCTTCATTCCCAACCTGGTGTCCCTGGTCTTCCTCATCCCAGTTGATGGCAACTCTATTCTTTTTTTCAAAAATCTGAGAGCTGTTCCTGAATAGAGGCCAACAAATCTCTATAGGCAAGTGCATTGGCTCTACTTCCCAAAACAGCCAGCATCTAGAACTCCTATAACCTTCACCTGTCCCACCTACCTAGCTTACCTTCCTCTCTCATTCACTTTCCAGCCACAACAGTCTCCTGGGAGGTTTCTTATGTTCCACCTTTGCCGACCTACAGTCTATCCTCATGCCAGCAGCAAGAATGATTCTTAAAATGTGAAGTCAAAAAGTGTCATTCCTCTGACCAAAATAGCTCAATGTCATGCCTTCATATTCAGGGCAAAATCCAAAGCCTTTCAGTTATGTTTCTCCGGGTCTGTTCCTCCCTCATAACCTTTAATCTCATTTGCTATCACTCTCCTCTTCCCTTCTGCTCAGCCATGTTGCCTCCAAAACACCAAGATGGACTGTTGGTACTTTGTACTTGGTTGCTGTCACTTCCATCTGTGTACCTCTTTTCTCAAGATATCTGCATGGGTCTACCCCTCACTTCCATCAAGTCTTTGCTTGAGGCCCTCTTATCACCCTGATACAAAGCACTCACTATCTCCCCTCTCTGTCCTATTTTTCTAGCACTTAACACCATTGGCCATAGTTTGCAGTTTATGCTCCCCCCTCCTTCCCCACTAGCATCTAAGCTCCTTAGGATGCGGACATTGTCCATTTCATGGAATAGAATCGGATACATAGAAGGCATGCAACAAATAATACTCATTGAATGAAGGAACCAGAGGTAGTAACATTCATTATACATATATTAACATACCACCTATGATGCAGGTGCTAAGTGTATTATTTCACCCAAGCTTCACAACTTCCCAAAGAGCTAAATATTATCATTACGTGCACACACACACACACACCATGAGAAAACTGAGAAAGAAAGGTTAATAACTGTATTTAATTAGTAACTGTCACTTCAGATTTAGAACACATACCTACCTACCTCATTAATCCATGCTCCTGACCACTCTACTGCTTTCCTTTGAATCACCCATGTAATCAGAGCTGCAAGGTTTCAAAGAAAATAGAAATGGTTTGTCATGAAGAGGGACCTGGGAAAGATTCACCCAGGAGCTAGAATTTGAGATGGATCTTGGCAGATGAATAAGTTCCTAGTAGGCAGACAGAAGGAGGTGGTGTTCCAAGCAAGAGGAGGAGTATGAGAGGTATGAAGCAGAACAACTCAAAATTTGCTCATCCAAGAGTGACTTAAAGAGAGTAACATACTCATCCCAGCTTGCCCAGGACTTTCCTGGATCTAGCACCAAAAATCCTGTGTCCTGGGAACCCCTTCCATTGGCAAACTAAGACAGAGGATCACCCTATGTGACAAACATATCAGCTTTAATAGAAGGGAGTGCTGGTGTGCACCGTTGAGGAAATGTTGAGAGTAGAAGTGAAAAAGAACTTTGAGGCTGGGGGAACAAGCTTGGAGCTCAGGATGCAGGTAAGGAGAAGACTTTGGGGGTTTTTGAGTGGCAGTTGATGAGTGGAAACAGGTGTCCACATGAAACAGTGGTGGTAAAACATAGCTTTGTGTGCAGTAGACCACGGATGCCAGGGTAGCTAATAGTAGAGGGAGGTTGATCAAGGCTCATCTATCCCAGGTTGTTTCAAATAGCTGCTCCTCTTGAAACTGACATCTTTCCTTTTTCTTCGAACTTTTCAATGCTTGGTAACATCTAATGCCAGCCTCGGCTCTTGGAGGAGGATAGAGGTTTGTCATCTTCCGTGCCTTTGCATCCGAAGATAATTTATGAGCTTTGGGGACCCAGGGAAAGCCCCTGTCTTGGTTTCATTTCACATTTTCCCATTCCCTCGAATTTCTCTTTCCTCAGGCATGAACGTACAAGACTCTTTTCTCTACGGTGGCCGGGCTTGTGGTCAAATCTTGAGCACTCTATATTAGCACTTTCTCATCTCTTTTGGGAGTTCTACACTTATTTAGTAAAATGTCCTTCTTGAAATAAAAGTGAGCGTAGTGCATATTTAAATACTAGATGAAAAAAAGAAGTACCCAGGAGCCTGTGAGTGCCTTTACCCTAGGAAAGATCCAGGGTCATCTATGTAAATCGCACAAAAGGCAGTGATGCTGGAGAAAACCACCAAAGTAAACAAAATAGCTTTCTCCTCATTGTGGTGTGTTTAATATCAAGTACAACAGTATTGCCATCAGAGGTCCTCAGCACTTCATGAACTAAACGGAGTGGGACAGAAGGCTTCAAGCAAAGTGCTGCTCAACCAGGAAAAGCCAACGAGGATCCTGGTAGTGCTGGAGATTGTCAGTGGCTTCCGCAGATATTCCGTCAACACACACACAAGCACTCACACACTTTTTTCTTCTTTTTCAGTCTCCAGGACATATAAAGGAATTTTGTCTTAAAAATACAAGTTTCCCCAGAAATAACTAGCCTCAGTACTTAGGAAATTGTCACCAGTTCTCTTCTGGAGTAAAGTCAGATTTTACCTAAAGGTCAGCCCTTCCTAGCTCTTCCCTGGTGGCTCAGACTGTAAAGAATCTGCCTGCAGTGCAGGAAATGCGGGTTCGATCCCTGGGTCAGGAAGGCCCCCTGGAGAAGGAAAAGGCTACCCACTCCAGTATTCTTGCCTGGAGAATCCCATGGACAGAGGAGCCTGGTGGGCTGCAGTCCATGGGGTCAAAAAGAGCTGGACACGACTGAGTGACTAACGCACAGAACACTCAGCCCTTTCCAGCTGTACCTCCGGCTTAGTTTTCTGGGTGAGTAGGAGCCAGTGCCCTATCGCTGCAACTGAAAGGAAGCTCTTTCCATGGAAGCACAGTCTACACAAGGAGGACAGAAATCAGCCAGGCTTACCGTCCATCCCATCATGCTTTCTGAGGCAATAAGTATGGAAACAGGAAAAGAGGCTCTGCATTGTATTACACTCCACTGCCAGCGTAGAGTGGCATCCCAAAGGGGATAGAACTGTCCCTTTCTTCTGCTTTCTGTGTATTTTCTCCCCATTTCGGGGTTGCTAATTTGGATTCAGATGGAGCTGGATTCAGTTCTGGATGCTTCAGTTACTACTTGTGTGAACTGAAAATTTTACTTAATTTCTACACTTAAGTTTATTCATCTATGAAATAGGGAAACTTCTTTCCTGGTAACTTCAGCATTGCCCCCAAATTGTTGTAAGAAATTATATTCAAAATGCTTAGTGCAGAGCCTAGTAAATAGTAAGAGGTCGGACAAGGCAACTAGAATTATTATTTAACCTCTCTCTTTATCTTCTTGCTTCCTCTGTTGCTTCCCTCTCCTGCTCACTCATTTCGCACCCCAAGATCAACTCCCAGCTCTAAGAGGACAAAAATGATACCTGCTTTCACCTCTCATTCATTGAATTGCTAGATGGGCTGCTTCCCAGAGCCAGTCTTAAAATCTTAACTGGATTTGAAATTTAAAACTGTCTCACATTCATGTGTATCTTAGACATTGCTTTGAACCCGGGAAATTAAAAAAAATTTTTTTTAAGGTGGATATATGTTTTAGAAGCTCACTAGTTCTCTCGGGCACAAAATGGCTCTTTGGAAAGAATCCTGTGACAAGTTAAGTGTAAATGAACTGGAAACAGAGATTAAATTCCTCCTGAAACACTTCTGGGTGTGAAAATGAAGGAAAAAGCAAATGGAAGATGCCTCCCTGTTTTGTAGTGCTTCATGCAGCTAGCTTCCCTTAAGGATGCCAGATGAGCTGTGGGGAGAGCTGGGCTGGCTCAGCCGGGCCTCTGGGGTACCCAGCAGTCAGGGGGTTACTTACCTCCTGGGGTGCGGCAGCAGAGGTGATTTGATGGAGAAATGTTCACTCCAACTGCTCTTCCGGCAAAGCTCCTCTCTGGGGATCTCCAACTGGCACCTTTCACCGTTGTTAAACTCACTTAAGATAAAAGCGACCCCAGCCAAATGACAAGGGAAGTGCCATTAAGGAGTGAGCGTCAGCAGTGACTGACAGACAGGCTTTGCTAAATAAATGCTCTGCTGAGAGCCCCAGAATTATTTGGGTAGTGAGAATCACTACCCAAACACCTGCCGCAGCCAGAGTGAATGCACAGGGTGCAGACCCCAGCCCATAGGCCTCAGCCCTCTGTTTCTTGGGGCCTTGGCCTCCAGCCGGGGCACCCACACCCCACCAGCCCTCTACCCAGGAACAGCACCAGGGTCCACCAGAGAGCTCAGTGGCTTCTGAAGGGGGGTGCCTGTAGGTGGTGGGCCAGGAGCTCAGGCTGGGTAGTAGTCCTTGCACCAGGCAATGAGGAGAAAGGGGAGGACAATTTAGCAAACCACGAGGGCTCGCAGTCTGTCAGGCCTCTCATCCTGCTGTTCCTCAGTCTTAGCTTAAAATCGTATTGGCCAGGACTTCCCTGGTGTCCACTGGCTAAGGATATGCTTTGCCACGTGTATTGCTCTTCATCCTGTTTGTGATACCAGTTGTCTTGTTGTATCTCACTGTGCACACTGTTCGCTGAACCCAGGGTAGGCAGGTGTGAGCTAAGAGTGGTAGGGGACTCAAGGAGCCGCAGGTACTACAGACACGTCTATTCCCTCCTGGCTGATGCAGAAGCCGTAGCAGCAGCCATAGCATAACCTGATACAACACAACCTCTCTCCTGGCTGCCACAGTGGCCATAACAGCATTCTCTCCTGGCTGGCACAGCAGTCGCAGCAGTAGACATGCTCTATTCTCTCCTCTCGTGGCTGACCCAATGGACGCAGCTGTGATGCAGCAGTAAACGCCACTGCTTTCTAGATGGAGTGCACACAACCCGTGACCAAGCAGGACCTCGTGACGCGCATGCACAGTGCTGTAAATGGTCTCAGTTGTTACATAGTCATTATTTACAAAACATGGGGCAAGAGAGCCTGAAGACGCCATCTCGGCTAATTTGCTCTTTCCCTACACCATGCGAGGGACCTGGGTTTGATCTGTGGTCAGGGACCCAGGATTCCACATGTCACAGAGCAGCAGCTAAGTCTGCACACCACAACTAGAGAGTCCATGTGCTCCAATGAAAGATACCATATGACACAATGAAAACCCCATGTGCTGCAGCTAAGACTCAACACAGCCTAACAAATAAATAAATATTTAAAACATCATGTTGGCTATCTTGATCCTTTCTCGGAATCATGGACCAGTAGATCCATGGGGGCCCTTGCTCGGATATGCTCATCACCCAACTGGGCTCAGGGCAGGAATCCTGTAACACTGGATCTTATTGAACTGCTCGCTTAATCAGTAATCGAGGTGATTTCTTGTATTGGAAAGTATTTGAAAAGAACAGTGACAACAACAAGAAGGAAAGATGGTAGTCACACAGAAAGTCCGCAATTGTTAATATATTGTTGGAAGATCTCAGAAGCCAGAATACGTGCATTCCAATCAGCTCTGCAGTATCATAGTGTGTGAGCTTGGCAGAGTTACTTATCTCCTCTGCTTTCAGTCTCCTCATCAGTAAAATAAAGTATGGAACCCACCTTATGGAGCTGTGAACGAACCATAAGTTTAAGACTGGAAGCTCTTAGGAGAGGGCCCAGGGCACTGTAAAGACTAAACAAATGTTAGCGGTTTTCATGCAGCGACTCTCACCAATCTGTGATTGCAGCTGCAGTTATATTAGATTAGGGGTTCTCTGCCTGGAGAGATTTTGCCTCCAATGGACATTTGACAATATCTGGGAATATTTTTGGTCACAAGTTGAGAGGTGACTATTGCCATCTAGCGAATAGCGGTCAGTACTGTTGCTAAACATCCTATATGCACAGATGGCCCCTGATAACGAAGAATGTTCTGGCCTCAGAGGTCAGTAGTGCTGCATCAGATTAAGACACAAACTGTGATAAATCCCAGCCCTCACCTACTCAGCCTGAACTACAGCTCTGCCTCAGGGCATGTCATAGTATTTTCCGGGGATGATGGGTGATGATGTATCTCACATATGCTTGGGAACTCACCTCTCTTCTGCTCCAGCCTCATCTCCACCTGTGAAGTGGCTGCCCTCCCTGTGATGACTCCTCTGCTGGTGCCACCCAGAACTGAGTCGGAGGTTGGGCCAGGGTGGACTTCCTCCCACACCTCTGAAACTTTGTTACCTAGCTGATGTCTTGAAGAGATATCACTGAGTGCTCAGAGGCTGCTGATGTTTACCAACATAGCCTTCAGCTTCTCTTCTTAACTTTTTTCTCAGTTGAATCACAAAACCAGACTCTCTGGCTGGGTTTTGGAATAGAGTCCATGTCATTGAAATCATCCTAATCTCATCTTCTTGGGTATCTCCATTGCCAGCTTTCCCTCAGTCCAAAGCATTTGTTTCATCAGCTCATACAAACAGACTCTTAGAGGCAGGAAGCCAAAGGTGTCCATTTCTCAGCAGTATTCTTGCTGGCACACATGAACTTATAGATAAATAACTTTAAAACACAACTGTAATTTTGCCATACGCATTTAGGCCTAAATCTTTCACTAAACAAAATAACATTAGCACATCCAGATATCACTAAATAACCTTCCACACCTCAGTTTTACTGACTGTATAGAATTCCATTTCATTGTCATGTAACATCTTTTAGTCCATTATCATTTTATTAGATATTGATGTTTTTTTCTCTAATATTGAAAATAATAAGATAGTATAGCACTGAATATCTTAACAAGGCATCTTTATTGCTTGCCGAATTATTTTCTTAGGATAAATTTCTAGAATATAATTTAAGGGTTTTGATACCTATTGGAAAAGAAAAGACTTGAGGACTTTGTCTTAGGCAACGGTGTCTGCCCATCATAAGGACCTCAGAATGCGTGTGTGCATGCATGCATGCTCAGTGGTGTCCGACTCTTTGTGACCCCATGGACTGTAGCCCTCCAGGTGTCTCTGTCCATAGAATTTTCCAGGGAAGAATAATTGAGCAGGTTGCCATTTTCTTCTCCAGGCATCAAAATAGCAGTTCAATATTCAAAATGGCTGGGAAAGTTAAGTCCTTTAGTTGTTGGAACATTCTAGTTAGCTGAGAATTTTTATCCACTAATATCATATGTGGAAGGATTATTTTAAATAACATACTTAATGCTAATTTACTCAGAACAAAATTCCATCTTGCTTTAATAATTCAAAAGGCACTCACGGTGCTTCGAGGTCATTAATATAACCTTACTTCTCAGTGTGGAATTTCAGATGATGTATGTAAAAAGCTCTTTGTAAGTGGCAAAAACTATAGAAATATGAAGGCTTATGATTTCAATTTTTAAATAGAAATTGCATTAACCCAATTCATCAAGAAATGACATACCTTGAACATTTCTTTTTTGGATAAGACCTTGATATTTATTTACATGTCACTTACTCTTTCCTTATAAAAGCAAAATAAAGAATGTGTAAGAATTCCCATTGCTTCAGGTTCCTTTCATTATGTTCCAGATGAATATGTTTTACTATAATTTTGGTATCTCAAAACATCATTCAGTCATAAATTTTTTCCAGTATGCCCCCAATGATAAATTTAGGATGATAATGACAGAGAAGCATCACAATGAAGGAAAAAGTACTTTCCTTTATCAAGTGAGGACTCTATTGGTAGATCCATCATTACCCTTAACTACCTCTTGTAGCCATGACCTTGGGTAAGTCAATTGCTCTTTCTGGAATGTATTTTCTTCATAGTGAAAAGGTAGTTACTTCGAAGATCTCTTTAAGCTCTAAAATGTCTATGATTTTATGACTTGGCTCTCTCTTTTGAAGGATTTGAAATTCAATTTTTTTGAAGAATTCTTGAGCTAAAGAAAGGCATTTTTTCTTAGATAACAGGATGCTGAGTGGAACTTTCCCCAGTATCCTGGAATGTTGGCTCAAACCCCAAAGCTAAGAATGATAGATGAGAAGTAACTCCTCACTTTAAAGACAGGAAATAGAAACATCTTGCCAGAAGATGATCAAGGGAAGCAGCATCTCTCCAGCAATGGCCAGCAGTGAATATGAGACACATGCAGAGATTCAAATGGATGACTTAGAGATTCACTAAAAGAAGGTTTTTAGACTAACAATGTAGACAGTGATATCTCTCACCCATTTACTTTCCTTTTCCAGTTGCCTTCCTCCAGATCAACTAATGAGGACCCAAGAGAAATACTCATAGAGACTGAGGGTGTTGTGGGAAGTGGAAAAAGGTCTCTCACTGACTCACTGGATATTTTGGAAGTATAGAAGGCTGCAGGGCAGAAGGAAAGAGATGCGGTGAAAGGGTCTTGGAGGGTCCACGGAAGGTGTCTTTGAGATTGCATATGAAACTCATGTCTGATGCCTGCTCTCCTCCTAGAATTCAGAAAGCTGGAGACCAGCTGTTACCATGCACAGTGGTGAGATCAGAAGAGAGAACAATAGCAAGGGGCCAGCTATGCTACCACCCTGTGGTCTGGCAAGGATGAATGAGTGTCCTATGACCAAGCCGGTCCTATGGAAACTCCCTGGGCTTGAATTACCTTACAAGAAGGCTTCCCTGGTAGCTCAGCTGGTAAAGAATCTGCCTGCAATGCAGGAGACTCCGGTTCAATTCTTGGGTTGGTAAGATCCCCTGGAGAAGGGGTAGGCTACCCACTCCAGTATCCTTGGACTTCACTGGTGGCTCAGCTGGTAAAGAATCTGTGCACAATGCGGGAGACCTGGATTCAATCCCTGGGTTGGGAAGATCCCCTGGGGAAGGGAACAGTTACCCACTCCAGTATTCTGGCCTGGAGAATTCCATGGACTGTATAGTCCATGGGGTTGCAAAAAGTCAGACATGACAAGGATTTTCACATTGCTTCCCTTTGAGATACAAAAGACACGAGTTCAATCCCTGGGTCAGAAAGATCCCCTGGAGAAGGAAAAGGCAATCCACTCCAGCATTCTTGCCTGAAGAATTCCATGGACAGAGGAGACCTGCGGGCTACAGTCCATGGGGTCGCCGAGAGTTGGACATGACTGAGTGTGCATACACACATGGGGGAGAGTACTTCAGAAGTAAGAGTATGGGGTGAACAACCTAGACAGTCAAGGTTGGTCAAGAAAGGTTTACTGTGGCGCCAGGGACCTGAAAGTCTGCTCCTCTTCAACTGACCTTCCCCTGCTCGGACCTCAGGCTGTCCAACAGATAAAACGGGGAAGTGGAAGACAAAGAACAAAAGATCATATCATTCCTCCTTCCCAGCTGTGGGTTCTCAAGGCATAAGTGAGGCATGAATTATGTCCAGATTTTTCTCACGACCTTGTCAGGAACCTTCCTCTATACAACTAACAATGAAATTGCATAGTAAAACAATAATCGGTTAACGCAATTTCATCATTAGACATATAGAGGAAGGTTCATGACAAGGTAGTAAGAAAAGTCTAAACATAACATTTTTAGTTTCAGTGAATTTCTTCTTCAGATATGTAAGACATGTAACAAACTAGAAATGAATATTCTTTATTTATATCTATAAAAGCCATGTAGAAAGAAATCTATACTTTTCAATGAAATTACTTTTAAAATTGGGCTTGTGGAAAGAAATAGCCTTCAAAGACAGACAGACTCAGGTTAAATTCTTTGTTCTACTTCTTACTATTTATGTTAAAACAAATCATCTAGTCTATCTGAGCTTCAGTGTCTTCATCTCACCTGTAAAATGGGACTACTAATATTTATTTCACTGAATTGTAGGGATTAAATGAAATCATATGTACTATGCATTGACTCAAAGTACAGTCAAAAAATTTGTATCCTGCCTTCCCTACTTTTTAGTCCTGAAATAACCTTGCCTAACTTCATTTATTCTAGTTTGAATAAATAAAGAATCTGCTTCACTTGTTAATTATCATACACCTCCTTAAATACTCAGTATTAGCAGCTGGGGGCACGGTTTATACCCTTTCCTTTGCTTATACAAGCACTTATATATTACTCTGAAATTTGCATTTTTCCTCTTAAATTATATATTTGGACACATCTCAGGGCAATACATACAACTCCTGTTTATTTTCTATAATAGCTTATGAGACATTCTGTAATGTGATATTCCTATTTTAATTTCTCCTTTTCATTGATGTTCAGGTTGCTTTCAACTTGTTGCAGTGATCATGAATGTCATGACCACTCAAGTATGGAAATCATGCGCACTGGGGTCTGCTTTTCCCAATCTGGAATCCCCACAGAGGGACTGCAGAGGCAAAGAATGTGTGCATTTTGATGATAAAAGATACTGACCTATATTGAAAATGTATTAGGTAAATTCATTATGTTTTTTTAAAAAAAACAAACACCTTGCAAACAACTCTAACAGAATTTAGTGAATTCTTCAATAAAGTGAAAGCAACTTCTTATCTAGGAAGACTTTAATCTGTTTGGTAAATTCAAAACCTCAGAGACTGCTTTCTTTTTTTTTTTTTGACCAAGGGAAATTTCTGTGCCAGAAAGGGTATGGTGAATGGCTCAAGGAAAGTTTAATAATGTATTATCAATTTAGTATTCAAGGCAGGACTCCAGTTCTCTGAATAATTTCTTTCCCTCTGGCCACTGGCCACTGAGGGGGATGTGAGCTACTTGCTGTATCAGAAACTGCTCCTGATGTCACCATGCAAGCTCTTCCCATTTAGAAACAAATCTAGTCTCTGGGTCACAAGAAAAGTCATATGTCACAAACTGTCAGCTTTTCTCTGCCATCACTCTTTATTATTTAAAGGTATGGCTGAGATCCCATCATCTTTATCTCTCAGAGGGTTGGAAGCCTTAGCAGCTTCCTTCTCTCTCTCCTTCCTTTTCCATATTCCTCCACTTTGGTCACCGCCTTTTAAGAGGATGTTGCTCAGTGAGTCTCAGAATTGTCTGACCCTTTGGAGACCTAGATTCCAATACTGATAATATCAATACCACCAAGACCATTGGAGGAAAATTCTAAATCTGCATCCAACTGGCAGACTACAGGGTGTGCTCAGTCATGGAGCTCAAGTGTAATTTTCCAAAGATTCATCAAAAACCATTGTCCTTTCTGCCTTCCTGTGAGCATGAGGAGCTAACATCTTGGAAGTGATTTTTCTTAGTTTTCCTCTTTTATAATGATAACAATAATATTTTTGTGAATGCTTCCTATGTACCAAGTTCTTTGGGAAGCACTTTCTATACATTATCTTGTTTAATCCTTAACAACAACCAGTTTGGTCGTTGTTGTTGTGTCCAACTCTTTGTGATCCCATGGACTGTATCCTGCCAGTCTCCTGTGGCCATGGAATTCTCCAGGCAAGAATACTGAAGTGGGTTGCCATTCCCTTCTCCAGGGGATCTCCTCAATCCAGGGATCGAACCCAGGTCTCCTGCATTGCAGGCGATTCTTTACAGTCTGAGACAGCAGGGAAGCCTCATTTTTGGTTGAGGACAATCATATTCAAGAACATTAGGTAACTTTTACAGTGTATCACAATTGTAAATAGTAGAGTTTAATTTAGAGAAGGCGATGGCACCCCACTCCAGTACTCTTGCCTGGAAAAATCCCATGGACGGAGGAGCCTTGTAGGCTGCAGTCCATGGGGTCATGAAGAGTCGGACACGACTGAGCGACTTCACTTTCACTTTTCACTTTCATGCATTGGAGAAGGAAATGGCAACCTGCTCCAGTGTTCTTGCCTGGAGAATCCCAGGGACAGGGGAGCCTAGTGGGCTGCCGTCTATGGGGTCACACAGAGTCAGACACGACTGAAGCGACTTAGCAGCAGCAGCAGCAGAGTTTAATTAGAACCATCTTTTTTTTGAAAACCATGTTCTAATATAACATGTTCTAATAACAAGTCCCCAGTAGAATTAATATAGGTAGAATAAGGTGGGACTGGATTTTTCTAGTTCCCTTGGCCAGGGAAGTCATGAGGAAATGTTTCCTTCACACACATAGTCGGGCAGAAGTGTTGCATGGGAAAAACAGTAACATGGTCAATATATATCATACAAATTATATTGCTGAATAATACATTTCAAAGGCATTAAAATTCAACTTTCTATGATAAGACTGTAATAACATGTTATTTCTGATTATTTACAATGAACTTCAGTATCTTATGGGGTCTTGGGATCAGAGAAATTCGGACACTCAAAAGTAGGGAAGACTTTGGTCTTTTTTACCCTCTTACTTGATTCTTAATTCTCTTATTCTGTATCCTTGAGATGTGTCATAGATCATCTATTTGGAGTTGACTAACAATAGCGATCTTGATCCAACATGACACAAAGAGCCACATATGTAGTCAGACAATTACAATCAAATGTGATGAATGCAGTAAAATGTATATGTACAAGTTTCCAGGCAGTGTAAAAAGGGAACCAGCTGGGATGGAGGGGGGTTCAAAAAGGCTTCTGAGGGAATATGAGAGTGTGTTGGCTCTTGAAGTGAGTCTGACAACAAAGAGGGATAGTAGAGGAGTGAGTGGAGACAATTCAGATAGCTGGAATAGGGCGGAAGTACTCAATATTCAGCAAGCATGTGAGTCATGTTACAGGTGTCCAGGGTGGCTGGAGTACAGATTGTGGGTGAAGGAATGTTGACAGATAGGACAAGAACTACAGTGGAAAAGTCTATCCCATGTTGATGAGTTAGGATTTTATTCTGAAGATGAAAGGAATCACTGATGATTTTTGAGGGAGAGACATCCTATGAACGGAGGAGCCTGGCGGGCTATGGTCCATAGGGTCTCAAAGAGTTGGACACGGCTGAAGCAATTTAGCATGCATACAGAATAAGTCAAATCTGCGATTTCTAATGAGCACCAAAGAGCAGCAGTGTGGGTGATGGGTTAGAAGAGGATGAGAACGGAATCTGGGAGACCATGAGAAAGCTGGGAGGAGGGACTTGACAAAGAGGACAATGAGGGAGGCCAGATAACAATAGATTCCATCACTACTTAGTGGTTAAATAATAAGAATTTGGCAGTAATGTGCATGTACTATGGGTAGATAATGGGAGTAGTAATGAATGATACCCAAATTTCTAGCTTGGGTACCTTGGTACATAAGGCATAAGAACCCAGGAAGAAGCAGAGCCAAGTCTATCCCATCACAGACAAAGTGTAGTTATAAAACAGTTCTTTTGGTATTGATCTGACAATACTACCCTTAAACATTCTCTGTATTGGTCATAGTCTGTTCTGCATCTTTTCAAAGAACAATAAACAGTATTTTGTAAATGCAGTAATAAAGACTCATAATTGCTAATAAATAAAGACTCATAATTGACAGACATTTTTTAAAAAACAGATTTTATTACCACTCTTTCTGTATATATGTATTTATTGATATATTTATATGCTTATATCTGAGCTCCTATGGAAATAAGAATTATATAACTCCAAACATTCATGCCTCTGAATATGCTTAATATCTGAAAAATAAGGTTAACTTCTGAAATTTTATAAGAAATAAAAAATAAAAGTTCAGCCAGAACATACAGTCAGAGGCAATGGATAAATTGTGAAAAAAGTAATTGCACCCCATCCTTCCCCTCCACTCACAGGCCTTTTCATTGCTGGGTGTTATATGTATTACCATTTATTCCATCATTAGGAGGCTGACTGCAGTTCTGTTCCTGATATGATGCTGTTTTACAAAAGCCCTTGGGATGAGAGAATCAAATATAGAATTTGCTGAAGGGCACAAATAGCAGCAGTATTCAGCTATCCAAATCCAACCTAATGACATTTGGCTAAATCTGAGATGTCAAAGATGCCATTCAACTTCAATGACAACTATTCCTAATTTTTTCCTTTTTCCCTGTCCAGACTTTTTTCAAAAGGAGTATTTCTTTTAACTTTGTCAGTTACTAAACTTCACTCAGGGAAGATACAGGAAGAATGAAATGGTTCTGTATAGAGGCACAGTATGTGAAGGTTATACCAATTCCTGGTTGTGCCAACATGCCTTGCCTGTAAAAAATCAGTGTAAACTCAAGCAGCACAGCATTTTCTTCCTTCCATGCAGATCTTTACTTGGATAGCCAAGTTACAAAAATGTCTTACTTTAATAGGAATATGTGCAGGTATTTCTTGTGCTTATATTGAGCTTATCCAATTTTTCATCTCCTTCATGGATCACGTCTTGTCATAGTGAAGGGGCTTGCATAATTCAGTGAAGCTATGAACCATGCCATGCACAACCACCCAAGACGGACAGGTCATAACAAAACATGGTTCACTGGAGGAGGAAATGGCAACCCACTCCAGTATTCTTGCCTAGAGAACCCCATGAACAGTATGAAAAGGCAAAATGATATGACACTGGAAAATCAGGTCCGCGGGTGGAAAGATGTTCAGTATGCTACTGAGGAAGAGCAGAGGGCAATTACTAATAGCTCCAGAAAGAGTGAAGTGGCGGGGCCAAAGTGGAAATGACACTCAGTTGCGGCTGTGTCTGGTGGTGAAAGAAAAGGCTGATGCTGTAAAGAATATTATTGCATAGGAACCTGGAATTTTAGGTCCACGAATCAAGATACATTGGATGTGGTCAAGCATGAGATGGCAAGAGTGAACATCAACATCTTAGGGGTCAGTGAACTAAAATGGATGGGAGTAGCTGAGTTTATAATAGTAGACCATAATATCTACTACTGTAGGCAAGAATCCCTTAGGAGAAATGAAGTAGCCCTCATAGTCAACAAAAAAATTTGAAATGCAGTACTTGAGTGGAACCTCAAAAATGACAGAATGATCTGGATTCGTTTCCAAGGCAAACCACTCAATATCACAGTAATCCAAGTCTATGCCCCAACCATTGATGTTGAAGAAGCTGAATTTGACTAATTCTATGACAACCTACAACTCTACCTAGAACTAACACCAAAAAAGGATGTCCTTTTCATCATAGGGTGTTGGAATGCAAAAGTAGGAAGTCAAGTGATATCCAGAATAATAGACAAGTTTGGCATTGGGGTACAAAATGAAGCAGGGCAAAGGCTAACAGTTTTGTCAAGAGAACATGCTGGTTGAAGTAAGCACCATTTCCCAACAACCCAAGAGATGACTTTATACTTGGACCTCATCATATGGTCAATACAGAAATCAGATTGATTATATTCTTTGCAGCTGAAGATGGAGAAGCTCAGTGTAATCAGCAAAAACAAGACCTGGAGTTGACTGTGGCTCAGACCATGAGCTCCTGATTGCAAAATTCAGGCTTAAATTGAAGAAAGTAGGGAAAACCACTAGCCCATTCAGGTATGCCCTAACTAAAATTCCTCATGATTATACAGTAGAGATGATGAATAGACTTAAGGGATTAGATAAGGTAGAGTGCTTGAAGAACTGTGGATAGAAGTTTCTAACATTGTACAGGAGGCAATGACTAAAACCATTCCAAAGAAAAAGAAATTCAAGAAGGCAAAATGACTGTCTGAGGACTCAAATAGATGGGGAAAGAAGAGAAGAAAAAAGGCAAGGGAAAAATATACCCAACTGAATGCAGAGTTCCAGATAACAGTAAAGAGGGATAAGAAGATCTTCTTTAGTGAACAGTGCAAAGAAATAGAGGAAATCAATAGAATGATAAAAACTAGCATTCTTGTCAAGAAAATTAGAGATATCAAAGGAACGTTTCATGCAAGGATGGGCACAATAAAGGACAGAAACGGTAAGGACCTAACAGAAACAGATGAGATTAAAAAAAGGTGGCAGGAATACACAGAAGAATTATACGAAACAGATCTTAATGACCTGGATAATCGTGATGATGTGGTCACTCACCTAGAGCCAGACACCCTAGAGTATGAAGTTAAGTGGGCCTTAGGAAGCATTACTATAAACAAAGCTTGTGGAGGTGATGGAATTCAAGCTGTGCTTTTAAAATCCTACAGGATGATGCTGTTAAAGTGCTGCACTCAATATGTCAGCAAATTTGGAAAACTTAGCAGTGGCTACAGGACCAGAAAAGGTCAGTTTTCATTCCAGTCCCAAAGAAGGGCAATGCCAAAGAATGTTCAAACTACCATATAATTGTACTGATGGCTGAGAGGTCTAAGGCGCTGGATTAAGGCTCCAGTCTCTTCGGGAGCGTGTGTTTGAATCCCATCACTGCCAATCCTTTTAGGACTTCCCTGTAGCTCAAATGGTAAAGAACCTGCCTGTGATGCAAGAGACCAGGGTTCAATCCCTGGGTTGGGAAGTTCCTCTGGAGAAAGGAATGGTAATCCACTCTAGTATTCTTGTCTGGAGAATCCCATAGACAGAGAAGCCTGGCGGGCCACAGTCCATGGGGTCACAAAGAGTCGAACATGACTGAACAACTAACACACACACACACATACACATTTCACATGCTAGCAAGTTTATGCTCAAAATCCTCCAAGTTAGGCTTCAGCAGTATGTGAGCCTAGAAATTCCAGATGTACAAGCTGGGTTTCGAAGAGGCAGAGGAATCAGAGATCAAATTGCCAATATCCATTGGATCATGTAGAAAGCAAGAGAGTTCCAGAAAAATATCTACTCTGCTTCATTAACTATGCTATAGCCTTTGATGTATGGATCAGAATAAACTGTGGAAAGTTCTTCCAGAAATGGGAGTACCAAACCATCTTACTAGTCTCCTGAGAAACCTGTATGCAGGCCAAGAAGCAACAAAACCAGACATGGAACAACTGACTGGTTCAAAATTGGGAAAGGAGTACATCAAAGCTGTACCTTGTCACCCTGCTTATTTAACTTTATATGCAGAGTGTGTGAGTGCTAAGTAGCTTCAGTCATGTCCCATTCTTTGTGATCCTATGGACTGTAGCCAACTAGGGTCCCCTGTCCTCGGAATTCTCCAGGCAAGAATACTGGATTGGGTTGCCATTCCTCCTCCAGGGGGTCTTCTTGACCCAGGGGCCGAATCTATCTTTAATGTTTTCAATTTAGTTTTGTAGTTCTTTAAAGTGGTAATGCAAGACTGGATATTCTTAATTAATAATTGCTACATCCAGTAGATACTTAAAATTGTACTGTGTAAAAAAACAATGTGGATAAATGAATTATTAGAAAGATTAAAAAGGGGTAAAAAATGAAGCACATGTGGAAAAAAGTAGCTATTGAAACTGGACTATAGGTAACATTGTACTCTGAACTTGTGGGCATGTCAAAATATTCATAATAAAATCCATAAAAAAAATTAAGCTGACTCCATATGGCATCCATTTTGGACTCTCCCATAGTGGAAGACTTGCACTTTCTCTCAATCTAGATCATAACCTCTCATCTGAGTTTGGCCTTTCTCTCAGCAATGGTACCCAGGGATCCTCTAGTTTCACCCTCCTTACTTTGGCCTCTTGGCAAACTGCCTATGCTGCCCACCATTCATTGTCTTAGAGTAACTGATATGAGGTTGCTGCAGCACCATGGGCTGTCCTCCAAAGGAAAAGAAGGGGAAATTTCTGGAGGTCCCTGGTTGGCTACTTCCCCTCAATTGTTCCCCAATCCCCCCACTTCAAGGTCAAAGACATTAAAGGTATCCTTTCAATCAAATATCGGTTATTATCTTTCTATACTTGTTTGGAGAAGCAAGAGAACTGTTTTTGTTTTAATGGTGATTATATGTCCTCTCGTGAGCTCATACTTCAGTTATTCTCCTCTCTCTCCTTTACATTTCCAGAAACAAAACTAGACTTCTATGACAATTATCATGAATCTTGTAGAATTTACTGCAGAAATTCCTAGGGCCGAACATCCCACTAGAAATATTCCTAAAGTGGGCGAGTTGTCTCTAGTGTTTCTCCAGTTCCCCAGCTGCTGGGTCTCCTCTTACTTTCTTTCTTCTGGCACCCTCTTATTATCCTACTTGCTGTTCAGTCGCTCAGCCATGTCCAACTCTTTGCCACCCCACGGACTGCAGCATACCAGATTTCCCTGTCCTTTACTATCTCCCAGAGTTTGCTCATCTATTTGTACAGATGACAAAACAAAGAATCCTAATAAACTGGCAAAACTAAAGTGGCAGTAGATTAGAAACTTCTCATAATAACACCAAGACCGTACTTCTTTACAGGCCTTTTGCAAACAGCTTTGCATGCATTTTCAATTAAACCTCAAGATACTCCCATGCGGTATGTATTGTTAGGTCGCCATTTTATGGATATAAAAACTGAGGCCCAGGGAGTTTCAAATTTCCCAGGGTCATGCAGCTATTAATAATAAGGATCAGTGCAAAGATTCAGGCTCAGTTCTGTCTGAGTTCAAAGCCTATGCTATTGAACACCATCTAACAGTGTCTTAGGAGAAGGCGATGGCACCCCAGTACTCTTGCCTGGAAAATCCCATGGACACAGGAGCCTGGTAGGCTGTCTTCCATGGGGTCGTGAAGAGTTGGACACGACTGAGCGACTTCACTTTCACTTTTCACTTTCATGCATTGGAGAAGGAAATGGCAACCCACTCCACTGTTCTTGCCTGGAGAATCCCAGGGACGGGGGAGCCTGGTGGGCTGCCATCTATGGGGTCGCACAGAGTCGGACACAACTGAAGAGACTTAGCAGCAGCAGCAGCAGCAACAGTGTCTTACGAATCCTCATTTATTCAGGACTCACATCAATATTAAACACTCTTCCTCTCCTGCCAGGCCTCTCCCTTGCTACTGGGTGAGTGACCGTGATGTTAGCCACCACTGTGGAAAGAAACCTTCGTGACAGTTAGTAGTCTTCATGCATGTAGAAGACTCAAAATAAAGCAAAATAGCCCATTTGCATGAGTACGATCTGCTCAAATGTCAGCAAACACAAGCTGCGACAAATTTGAAGACAAGGCGGAGGATCAAGCACCGCCACTTGCCTTCCACCCAGCTTTGCCGCTGAAGCCTCTGTCCCTGGGACCTGCTGGGGAGCATGTCCTGTCCAATAAGCCCCAGCCAGACAAACGTTGTCATTTGACTTCAGCAGATCGCTCTGATCCAAATCAGTCCTCAGTCCAAGCTTGACACCCAATCATGAGTGGAATTTGGTTTGACATGTACCTGGCTGTGAGAGCCAAGTGCTCGCCCCCACCCCTGCCCCACTGACCCCCACAGCCTCATATGTCAGAACGCGACATCCCAGGTGGCAGCTGTGACTCCAAGTGCACAGAGCAAGAGGAAGATGGGTGGTGACAGCAGAGGCTCTGGTGCCCGGTCCAAGCCTGGCACCAGCACCTGCCTCCTGCCTGCATGGGGGCAGCTGGGACCCAACAGCTGTGTGTCAGGAAGGCTGGAATACCACTGCTAGAATTCTTTTCCCTTGCTTAAGCACCTTTCACCACAAACTCTGAAGCACTCAATGTGACTTTGGATATCAAAAAGCAATCTCCCCTGGCTGGAAGGACCCAAAGGTGCATGAGTGTAGACATGAGGTCACTGAGGACATGATAGTTTATAGTTTTGCCTAGGACAGCCCCTAGAGGCAAAGCGGGAAGGCGAAGTGAGCGAAAGGAGACACTAACTGGACACTAACTGGACACTAACTGGACACTAACTGGACATTTTGATATGGACGATTCCTGAATTAGGTGTTTGTCTAAGCTATATAATTTTATTGTCACAACAACTCTGTAAAGCTCAAAAAGAAACTTGCTCAAGATCACACCCCTATTAAGTAATGGCCCTGGCATCCAGCGTGGTGCACTGCAGAGCATCCTTCCTTCTTACTACTACACTTCCCCACCTGGGGCAAGGAGAGCAGTGCCAGGCACACGACGCATTGCATCGTCTCTCCCATCTGGCCCCGGAGATGGGAAGGAAAGACCAAATTCAGGGTCAGACCAGCCTGTCTACTTCCTAAGCCCTCAAGATTCAGTGAGAGCTAAAAACCTCCCCTTCCTCACAGATATCTTATGGCATCCCTGGGACTTTTCTTGTTCCTCAGAACGCACAAGCCTCAGAATGCAGGAGTTTCCAGCTCCTTGAAAGGAGGGTCTTACCCATGGTGCTGAGGTATAGAATGATGATGGCTGCTTGATGAGATGTTGAGTCAAATGCTTGTAGAAAACCCCTGCTCACTTTTGCCAATAAAATGAATGGAGTAGTAGAATACTATATTCCCGGATTTGGGGATTTTTGATTTTTAGTAACATTGAGGACTGTCATGCAATTGCCAGTGTTTTATATTGCCAGGAAAATATATAAACCATCTCCAGCTATTATCACTGTAATCTTATAAAGAAGAAAACTGTATGAAAAATGTAGGAAAGACATCATCTCATCATAAAAATAGGCCTTCCCAAGAAAGGAAGTTGGCATGTGTGGACATATGTATGTGTTTCATATTTTGTCACAGATGAATGAAAATATTATCAAGCCTCAGCATGGGTCCTTAGACTAACATTTAGTAACCCCTAATTAAGATGGAAAGACCTTAGACTGAGAATCAAGGTACCTGGGGTCAATCCCTCCCCTCACTGCTAACAATCTTTGTGGGCAGGATTTCTCATTTCTCTGGTACTTAGCTTCTTGTCCCATAGTTTGGAGTCATAGTGCCCATTTTAGAGGGTCACTGGGAGGATTAAGTGAAATCATGAGTTCAAAGCACAGATGAAAAGATTTGTCAATTTCGTCATCTGTTAAAGAAGGGAAGTAGATAAGCTTTGAGATCCCTTCCAGCGCCCTGATTCCAGGAAAGCTGCCCAAGCCTCCCAACAGAGCCACACAGCATACACCTCAGAGAGGAGATGATTTCTCCAAGAGATACTTTCAAAGAGAAAGTATCTCATAAATCTCCGGGTAGATCAGACACGGGGTGAAATGAAAGTTGTTCAATTGTGTCCAACTCTTTGTGACCCCATGGGCTGCACAGTCCATGGAATTCTCCAGGCCAGAATACTGGAAAGGGTAGCTGTTCTCTTCTCTAGGGGATCGTCCCAACCCAGGGATCAAACCCAAGTCTCCCACATCGTGCACAGATTCTTTACCAGCTGAGCCACCAGAGAAGCCCAGATCAGATTCGGGGTGAATGCCAGCAAATCATCAGCCTCTCGTTCTTTTTTATGTTTATTTACTTATATCTACTTTTTATGGAAGTATAGTTGATTTACAACGTTATATTACTTTCAAGCGTACAGCAAAGTGATTCCAGTTATATATATAGGCTTCCGCAATGGCTCAGCTAAAGAATTCCCCTGCATTGTAGAAGACGCAAGTTCGATCCCTGGGTCGGAAAGTTCCCCTGAGGAGGGCATGGCAGTCCACTCTAGTATTCTTGCCTGGGGAATCCCAAGGCCAGAGGAGCCTGGCAGGTACAGTCCATAGGGTCGCAAAGAATTGGACACAACTGAAGCAACAGCACACACGCATATATATATAAGTGCACGCACACACACACACACACACACACACACACATATATATACATAATATGTATACGCTGTGCTTAGCTGCTCAGTCATGTCTGACTTTTTGTGACCCTATGCACTGTAACCTTCCAGTCTCATATATATACACATACATATATTCTTTTTCAGATTTTTTGTTATAGGTTATTATAAGATATTAAGTCTAGTTCCTTGCGCTATATGGTAGGTACTTTTTGTTTACATATTTTATATATAGTAGTGTGTATACATTAAATCCAAACTCCTAACTTCCCTTCCCCTCTATCTCCTTTGGTAAGCATAGTTTGTTTTCTATATAGCTCCTTTCATCCATGGTCTTAACTCACACACAAATAAAAGCAGTAAACACTCTCACGTTGTTGAAGTGCCAGTGTTCTCACTGTAGGAAGCTGAGGGCAGGGTCAGGAGATAAATAGAGGGACCTAAAAAATTAAACAACAAAATATTTCAGTCCAGACCACATACTGGCTTTGAGCTCACTGTTTGTATCAGGACTGCTAAGTCCTATTCCATCTCTCCTGTACACTTTGAGGCTCTCAAGAATGTCAAATCTCAGGAGAATGCAGGGGAAGAAGGTGGGCAAAGTGTGTGTGTGCAGTGCTCTTGCATGTGTGTGAAGGATGAGGCTCTGGGATATCTTCGCTTCTCCATCCACCATCCTCCCACCTTTAGGGCTCATCCGCCTGAAACCTACCAGGAGCAAGGAGCTTCCATTTGTCTAAGGGCAGTGGCCGCTGATTGATGCTCACTTGATCTTTCTTTCATGCAGAAGGATTTACATGCCAGGTGTATGAGGCCAGGAACAGCTTAGGCAGGAGACACATTTTAAAAGCTCAAAGAATGACTTTAAAGCACTAAAGGTTCAATGCATCAAGTTGTGGGCTGGATGCAGGTGCGTTGGTGGCACCTGTCTTTGCCTAACTGTGGGACTTTATTCTGTCTCCAGACCTCATTGCCCTGCTGTCACAAAATCCAGCTCAAGTCCAGCGCCTTCCATGAAGAGCATATTTAGGGTTAGTCTTGTCAGCCTTGAGAGGTTCTGGAAGCTGGCCATCATAGGAGAAAGCCTGTGAGTGAGAGTTTTTGTGTGTACATGTTCATATTTCCCATCAGAGAGGAGTGAAGGCAATCAGGATGCAGCCTGCTGGAGGTACCCAAGCATCAGCATGTTATCAGATAATGTTCTGAAGGTCGTCTTCAGAAACCAAAGTGCAGCTGAAGATCAGGATGCTTTAGAAGCTCTCGCTATCAAAGGAAGACTGAACTGAGCACAGCTCACAGCCTCACCACTAACCAACCTGAAGAAGCCGCATGCAGCTCTCCAGATTCCAAAACTTGGCTCAGAGCTACATGAGTGGAAGCTGGGAGAGGGCAGTGGTGGAGGCTTGACATAGATAACAGAACTGGAGAATATTTCGTAGGTGCCAGCATCTGGTTTCCCCTCTGTTCTTTTTAAGGTAAATACTTGATGAACATCCAAGGAGGGCAAGAGACAGGTTTGTGTGTCAGGGTCACACCATTTTTATTATTCACCCAGGTGAACCAGCTTTCAAACGAAAGCCGAAAGTCAGTGAGTTTTGTTGCCTTTTTCTGAACACCAGAGATAGTTTCTGTAAGAGCCATCACCATTAAAATGGCATTCTAAGAGGGTCTGCAGAGCAATGGAATTAAATAATAAAACAGATGAGAGTTCAAATGCGCAAACCATGGTCCCCGCTCCCATCTCAAGCTCCCACCTCTTTTCCTAGAAAGAACTGACTGATAAATTACTGCAGGTCTGCATAGGAAGTCTGCCAAAGATGCAAAATGAAATTTGATAGGAGCTGCTCTGTGCTTGATCACCTCTTTGCCAGTGGGGACACCTCATACTGGAAGGAATGACAGGCCCCATAAAAAGAGCAGGAAAAGGCCAACAGGGTGAGCATGCTGGGACAGGCATCTATTTGGTGAGAAGTCCTCTTGCAGAGCATGGAGAGCTCTGCCAGGACCTGCCAGGGCTGGACTGCAGCAGAAAACCTATCTCCCTGGGGTGGATGTGCCTAAAAGTGGCTTTGGGCAGGTTTGCAATAAGCAACAAAAAATGTATACTGTATCACAGATACCCCGAGCTGTGGTTGACCTGTCAGGCATTGGCTAGAGCACTGCATCAGTCAGGGTGCTCCAGGGAAACAGAACCAAGAGGCGATATACCATGTGCAGGTATGTGTGTGTGTATGCACACTTACACACATATATGCACATGTATGTGTATATCATGTTTGAGAAGGGCACGATGGCCACACTCACCTGATGCCAAATGCATTCTTCCCTGTTCCAATTGGTAATAGTAGCACTACCACCTAATCAGAGTCGATTACCTCTGCTTTCTTTTCTTGCTGTTTGGTCTTTTGTCACAAAGAGCCTAAAATGTCAAGACAGCAGTTGCACCTTATATAGCTCAATGGGGCTCACTATCTGCCTGAAGAAAGTATTCTTTTATTGGGAGTTAGACTTCCAACCCACAAGGACTAGAGATATGGGAATGGGATGCACAAATCTCTTAAGTCACTGGAAATGATGGAAGTAGGTTCACTTTGACTTCTGCCCTTTGGGGTCTCAGATTCATACATCCACTCCAGTACTCTTGCCTGGAGAATCCTTAGGGACAGAGGAGCCCCATGGACACAGGAGCCCCATGGACAGAGTTCATGGGGTCACAAAGAGTCAGACACGACTGAGAGACTAAGCACAGCACAGCGCATGGTAGGGGCAATAATATCCGGAGAAGAGAAGGGCAATCCACTCTAGTATTCTTGCCTAGAGAGTCCCATGGACAGAGGAGCCTGATGGGCTACAGTCCATGGGGTTGCAAAACGTCAGACACGATGGAGCTACTTTCACATATCAGGGCCCAGCACCACAGAATGGTCATTGATTAAAGATGTACAGTATGTTCTGAAAGATAGAGCCCTATCATTTCAAGGTATCATCTCCAAGCTGGTGCTGTCTTGAGATATCCATTTTATCACTCTTACACTCCTACACACTAGCAGCATCTGAATGTTACATCATATCACAGAGAAAGTGAAACTCATGGTCATGTGTTCACTGCCATCCCTCCTTTGAAATAGAGGGTTCCTTGGTATGATGGGATATTATGTAAATCTTGTGTCAGTGGATCATACGCTTTAGAAACCCCCAAACAGTGGTACCAGCTGAGGTCTTGAAGGTAGGAAAGACAAATTAAAATGTGAAATATCTGTTGATTCTAATCAAGATAAATTATTGCCTCTTACAGAGCAGAAGGGATCCCATGATGTCAAGTTGCGGCTAAGTGGCTGCTTTGTCTTCTTGGACTGGTGCCATCTTGGTGGGGGAGGAGCTCAGTTTGGTCTACCTGGTGGATGGACACTTGGCAATTGCAATAGCTATATTAGTCTTGGTGCGTGGGAAAGACATGCATCTTCCTGCCACCATGAACATTCCATTATGCGTCCATTGTGCTGGCCCTGAGGTTACCACTGAGAAAATCAGACTCAATCATTCTATGTATTAATAGTTGCTCAGTGCCTATGCTGTGAGGGATGTTGTCTGGGGCACTAAATAAGAGATGCAAAGATATTCATCCTTTGCACTCATTCCCATAAGTCCATATACCATGTGTCCTCCCCAGATCTCTTTGTCACTGATCTTGAAATCTTTCCTCAACCAGGCTTCTGAACCAGTAGCCATGGAAAAGGTATTGTTTCAGAAGCTTGCACCTGAAATTTTCATCACAAGAGCTCTTACCCTACGGCCCAAGGAAACTTGTGAGGTTTCCATCAGCTACCAAGTATATACATTCAGGAACTGAGGAAATTAGCAAGTGTGAGTCCCTGGACCTGGTGAGCGCACTGAGACAGACTTAGAACTGCTCCCCTAACAACGAACCATGGCAATTATCTGGGCCCCAGACATCAATGTCAATCTGGAACTTCTGTCAGTCTTCAAAATGCCTAGGTAGTCCTCTTCCCCACTATATCTGAGTAAATGCCAGGGATCTTTGTGGGGTGGAAGGGGAAAATCATTATGCTAGACACATACTATATTTATAGGGTCTTTCTACCTGGGCACATTCTGTCAGTGGGTTCTGGATCTGAAAACTGATTCACATCTGGAAGCTAGATAATGGACCTTGACTTTTAATTGGTTTGCCTGTCCCCAGTCTCCTGATTATGTATCCTTGGCTTCTTTGACTATAGAGTAAGCAATGCTTTGTTGGTTGTCCATCTGTCTTGCCCCTAGAAATGCCATGCTTTACTTGACATCTCCATGGCTCTCTAAGAGTGTGACAAACCTGGCTGTATTCCAAGCTTGTCACTCATTACGATAATTAAATGTAGGGTCAATGAAATATGCTTATCCAGACTCTAGGAGATCTTTAGGCCTGAGCAATTCACTATCTCCTGAGTCAGTTTATATCATCATTAGACATCCACTTTTCTGGAAATCCTTTCTCATGCAGCAGAATTTCCAGCAGCAATCCCAGAATTTCTATCCACATGGCCACTCCTTTAGGTATTTGGAAGTATCTGCTATGCAAATCCTCTCCCTTATTTCCCTCACAATGACCAATTCCCTCTGAGTGAGTGAGTGAAGTCGCTCAGTCATGTCTGACTCTTTGCAACTCCATGGACTGTAGCCTACCAGGCTTCTCTGTCGGTGGGATTCTCCAGGCAAGAATACTGGAGAGGGTTGCCCCTTGCTTCCAGGTTAATTTCAACAGAGCCAAACTTTCACATTCTTCAGGAAAATCAGAATGCTCATTTTAGGTTCCCTGGAGGAGAAACAGAAAATACTTGACCCACTATGGCTTGGGAACATAATAATGAAACTGCGTATTAAACAGACAACATGCATGCAATATCTACTATGCGCCAAGCCTGTGCAAAGCAGTTTACTCACATCATTTTCACAACAACCAGTCATTTATGCAACAAATATTTATTAAGCACCTAAATCACTCTAGAAACTGGAGATACAGCAGTAAAGAATACAAAAACCCCTGCCCTTATAGAGCTTACATTCTAGAGGTGGGGAAACAAGCAATAAATAAGATAATTAAGTGCTGTATATAGTAAGTTAGGAGTTGAGTGCTAAGGAGTATAATAAAATGAGGGTAGAAGACAGGAAATGCTGGATGGTTTGCAATTCAGAGATCATGTTCAAGGAAAGTCTCACTAAAAAAGTAAGTTGAATAAAGACCTGGAAAAGGTAACGGAGTGACCTTTTGTGGATAACTGGGGAAGACCATTCCAAGGAGAATGAACAATAAAGGGCAGAGACCCTGAGGTAGGTATTATTATCTCCATTTTACAGATGGTTAAATGACTTGCTAAAGAGCCACTGCTTGAGGATGGAGCCAGAATTTAAACTCAAGGCTACTTGACATGAGGCCTGGTACATAATATAACTGTCCAGTGATGGAGTGTAAGTAAAGCGCTCTACATTACAAAAGCCTACAAGAGGGAAGGAACTTGCCCAGATGAACACAGTAAGTGCCCTGCACATGAAAGCTTGAAAGTGTGAGCTTTCAAAGTTGCAAACATGCGTTCGCATGTCCAGTCATGTAAGTCAGCTCTATCATCTGAGGAGGCGCTTTACGTTTCGGAGGTACAGGACCTGAATGTAGACTGGTACATGAATGTCAGGTGTGAGTGCCATTGCAGCTCGCCCTCCATCTCCTACTGCTGATGACCCTTCTACCACCTCCCACGCCCTCTCCCTCCTCCAGTCAGCAACTCTTCTCTCCTGTTCACTCAATGCCAGCCCCTAGATGCCAGCTGTTGTACTGTACTGCTGTACTACTGTTCAAGGTACTGTACTGTACGATTTTAAATGCTTTCTTTATTTTTTGTGTTTGTTTTTCATGTATTATTTGTGTGGAAAGTTTTATACACCCATTACACTATAGCACTATATAGCCAACTGTGTTAGTTGGGTACCTAAGCGAACTTTGTAGGGCTCAACAAACAAATTGGACTTGTAAACATGCTCTTGGAGCAGAACCCCTTATATGGAGGTGACTTACCACACTTGTAGATGATGGCAGAGTTGAGACCAGAGGGCTGTCATTTCTGCCACACAATCCCTGCCTCCAGAATCCGGACATCATTTCCCAAACCAATGAACAGACTTATAAAACTTTAGCAACATATTTAATGAGAGATATGTTAAAGAGTCTTGGCTTGATGACATAAATGATGCCTCCAACTCTGACTCCTTCAGTGGCAGTGAGTAACAGAGCATCGACTATAAAGTTAGATCCTTCTAAACTTGAAAGCAGGTTCCACACTTTTCTCACTATGTGATCTTGGGCAAGTTATTAAATACCTCTGACCTCCCAGTATCATCATCCATGGAACAAGGATAGAACTGTGCCTCAGGGATGTGGTAAGGATTAGATAAAATGTGCACAGCACCTTGCAGACTGACTGGGATAGAGGGGATGCTCTAATGTGTTCATTATCTTCTCCCCTTCTTCCCTCTCCCCTACGTAATTAGTTGTATTTCTACATGCACAATTCTTGCTTTCTTAATGTATTACAGTTTTATTGAGGGTTGAGAGGTTGTCTTCTATATGTAAGTGCTCACCATATTTTATATTATATGGCAGTACATAGTGAATGCTTACAAGTGATGATTTGATCACTGGGTTAGTGGGGAAGAGAAGGAAGAGTGATTATTGCTTTGGGACTCTGTTGTTGCAACAGTCATCTGGTTGCAACATGTGTCAGCCCACTGCTCACCACAGTTGTTCTGACTGATATGACTGGCCAGGAGGTATCGTCTTACTTCTTCAAAAGTCAGTATGCGTCATTCTGGAAGATAGACCACTGTCCAGTTAGAGGAAGGCATGTCTTCAGTCAAGAGAAGAGGAGTAGCTGTCATCACCAGGTCATCCAAACCATCAGTAGGTTCTTGCAATATCCTGGTAAGAAGCAGAATTCCAGTTTAACTCACAACTTTAACATCCTCTACCCACACATCTTTCATCAGGACCACTATCAAAGAGTCAAATTGACCGATTTCAGTTTTTATTTCTTTTGTCCACCCTCTGGGAAGAGCTCAATAAGCAGCTAACCAGCTGAAAATAGGAGGAGAAGAAAAAGGCCTGGACCTAGATGATACAGGAAATGGCTCATCAGCCATCCAAAATTGAAGTTACTTTTTCATTCATGTAACGTGAATAAAAATTCTCTGTGATAAATATTAGGAATAGTTCAATGGAGAAACCCATCTGTAATTCCTTTCTTTTAAGAAAGAAAAAGTAAATCATTTGTGTTGCCTTTCTCCCTACATTAGCTTTTTCAGTCCTCATAAAAACCCTGTAAATTACCCTTAATTTACAGATGAAGCAACTAATCCCAATAATATTAAATAACTTGCTTAAGATAATAAATTACTAACCCGAGAATTATATGGACAGGCTTTTAACTTGATCCCAGTGGTTTTCCTTTGCACCTCATTTTTATGGCTCCATTTAAAAAGGATTGATAAAAGACAGTTTCCCCTGACCCTATTATGAAGGGTCAGTAAAGTTTGAAAGAAATCATTATAGAACTGTCTTTTCTTTTAGTGATTGTGCATAGAACCCAGGCTTAAGACAAACAGATTTTTTTAGAGAAAAAATAATTTTTTTCAAAAGTTAATAATGACTCTTGTGACCCCATAGACTGTAGCCCACCGGGCTCCTCTGTCCATGAGATTTCCCAAGCAAGTATAATAGAGCGGGTCGCCATTTCCTTCTCCAGGGGATCTTCCAAACCCAGGGATCAAACCCAGGTCTCCTGCATTGGCGGGCAGTCTCTTTACCACTGAGCCACCAGGGAAGCTCCTAATATTAACTTGTACTTTTCTCTGGATCATTGAGAAGTCCGCACAGACGTGATGCTTCACCCTCAATCACTACAGAATGGGGACACGGTGTCAATGTTTCCATTTTGGGACTGCAGGCTCAAGAGGAAAGAAAGAGAAGCTACAACAAAGTTAGGGAAAGAATCATACTTCTACATATTGGCCAAGTTCAGCTTGACAAACTTATAAAAATAGATCAATCTATCAATAAATTGTCAAAACATTCATCATACACAGACACAGGAACAAATACTAAAAGAAAAAAATCAGTACTATTGTTAAGGTGATAGGATTACGAAGAAATGTCCCCAATTTTACATATTTTGTAATGATATTATATTATTGGTGTTTTATAATATAAAAGGAAGATATAAACCAATAATTATATTCACTTCACTGGATGCTGTGAAAGTACCCATTTGCCCAGGACTAGGTTACTTCTTTCCATCAAAGTCCCATGAGTACAGTTTATTGAATTGACACGTTTGGAAGACAGACTTCTGAATCAGAAGCACTAATATGTTCTCAGTGACATCCTTTAGGTGGAACTGGTTCTTATGGAATTAGCACTCTATACCCAAATAGCACTGGCCTCAATTTCCACTGCTGCTGCTGCTGCTAAGTTGCTTCAGTCGTGTCAGACTCTGTGCGACCCCATAGACAGCAGCCCACCAGGCTCCTCTGTCCCTGGGATTCTCCAGGCAAGAACACTGGAGTGGGTTGCCATTTCCTTCTCCAATGTGTGAAAGTGAAGTCACTCAGTCGTGTCCGACTCATAGCGACCCCAATGGGCTGCAGCCTACCATGCTTCTCCGTCCATGGGATTTTCTAGGCAAGAGTACGCCTCCGCAATTTTCACTAGTACCCCTCAAAATGAGCAGTGATGTAGAGTTTGACTTTTTGGGCTAAAGTCACTTGGAATACCTTCTATAGCAAAGCTTTTTCTTGTATTTTTACCTTAAAGGGTTGGAAGATTTTTTCTTTCAATTATTTCAGCAAATTATGCCCAATTCACTAACTTTTATAATTTCTCATTTATTTCACTAGCTTTTATAATTCCGCAAGTAGCTTAGAATGTTGGAGTTTAATGGAGAAAAGAGTTAAACTTTCCTGTCTGAAAATGAAGAAACTGAGGCTTAGAGAAAATACTTTCAAATTGAAAGTAAGTACATATGGTATCACAGTGGAGCACAGCTTATACCATATTTTTCCAACTATAATTGCAGTCTGCCCTATGAAGTAAGTATAGTGGTTCCTCTCCTTGATATTACTGCTTTTCTCAATTATAATATTTACTAGCTGAGCGGAAAGTACTCAATCCATTGGTACTAAGGGCTTAAGAATAAACTTGCTCAGATATGCAGATGACACCTCCCTTATGGCACAGAGTGAAGAGGAACTAAAGATCCTCTTGATGAAAGTGAAAGAGAATGAAAAAGCTGGCTTAAAACTCAACATTCAAAAAATGAAGATCAAGGCATCCAGTCCCATCACTTCATGGCAAATAGATGGGGAAACAATGGAAACAGTGAGAGACTT
>NW_011494877.1:821087-851427 GCF_000754665.1 Bison bison bison | reverse complement strand
GGGCTCCCAAATCACTGCAGATGGTGACTGCAGCCATGAAATTAAAAGATGCTTGCTCCTTGGAAGAAGTTGTGACAAATCCAGACAGTGTATTAAAAAGAAGAGACATTACTTTGTCAACAAAGGTCTGTCTAGTCAAAGCCATGGTTTTTCCAGTAGTCATGTATGGATGTGAGGGTTGGACCATAAAGATGGCTGAGCACTAAAGAATTGATGCTTTTAAACTATGATGCTGGAGAAGACTCTTGAAATCCCTTGGACAGCAAGGAAATCAAACCAGTCCATCTTAAAGGAGATCAGTCCTGAATGTTCATTGGAAGGACTGATGCTAAAGCTGAAGCTCCAATCCTTTGGCCATCTGATGTGAAGAAATGACTCATCTGAAAAGACCCTGATGTTGGGAAAGATTGAAGGCAGGAGGAGTAGAGGATGACAGAGGATGAGATGGTTGGATGGCATCACTGACTTGATGGACATGAGTTTGAGCAAGCTCCGGAGCTGGTGACAAACAGGGAAGCCTGGTGTGCTGCATCCATGGGGTCACAAAGAGTCGGATACGACTGAGTGACTGGACTGAACTGAACTGGACTCATTGGAAAAGACCTTAATGCTGCGAAAGATTAAAGGTAGCAGGAAAAGGGGACAACAGAGAATGAGATGATTGGATAGCATCAGCGACTCAATGGACATGAGTTTGAGCAAGCTCCAGAAGATGGTGAAGGATACGGAAGTCTGACGTGCTGCAGTCCATGGGGTTGCAAAGAGTCAGACACAAATGAGCAACTGACAACAACAATGAAGTTTTCACATTTTATAGTGAGACAGACATTTCACATTTAAGAATCTGGCATGTAGACAGTCTCAAAACTAGGTTTCCATTTCACTTGTTTTCTTAAAGGAGGATATTATCTCATGACTTAAAAATCTGAAACAAAATCTATCAGATTAAAAGAAAAGGGAGTCCTCCCTGCCTCTTGCCATCTAAGGGAATTCCATAGCCTGAATATGGGCATTGGCTCCCCCAGATTTCTGCTAATTCAAGGTAGGAGCAGTGAGGTCTGACGTAGAGGGGGCGAGACTATTTGTGTCTATGCCTCTCTACCTCTTAGGAACTCTTTGAACTTTGCTTCTATCTTATACCATGTTATGTCCAATGTAAAATTTAAACCCTTTTCAGAATTATCAACTCACAACATTATCATGACATATATATATATATACGTTATATAACATTATATCTATATGCATATATGTGTGTATATATATATATAGAGAGAGAGAGAGAGAGAGAGTACTGAGAGTATGCTCAATTTTACAGAATAATTCTGGACAGCCAAGGTTGGGAGGAATCACATCACCCATCACCCAGTACTCAGATTTCTGCCACTTTTCTGGCTTCCTCTTTCCTCTTCTTCTTTCTGCCTTTCCTCCCTTTTTCCTTTCTGTTATGCTGAGCACTCCAAATTCATCTCTCTGTATGATGAAGAGCATTACCACCCTTCCTCTTAGATCTTCACACCCACTCATAATGCTGACACCTCAAAATTCACACTCATTTTTTTCTCCAAGAAGGTCATTCTCTTTTTAGTTGTCCCTGTTACAGTTATAAATATTTCCTTCATTGTCTATGAAAGGTGCAGTCAGAAAGAAATTTCTGGGAGCAACGTGCTGTGGAAAACAATTGGGCAGTTTCTCCAACAGTTAAATATAGAATTACAGGATGACTCAGCAATTCCATTCTCAGTATGCTTTCAAGAGAAATAAATATACATTCCCTCAGAAACTGATTCACACGTGAATGTTCATAGTAACATTATCATAGTAACCAACAGGGGGAAACAACTCACATTCTCATGAACAGATGAATAGATACATAAAACATGACGTGGCCGCACAATGGAATATTATTCAGCCACGAAAAGGAGCCAGGTGCTGATAACTTGCTATGACATAGGTGAACTTTGAAAACATTATGCTGAGTGAAAGAAACCAGGTATAAAATATTACCTATTATATGATTCTTTTTATATGATATATAACCTAGAGGTTACCAGGTGATGAAAGTAGGAGGAATGGGAAGTAATTACTTAATGGGCATGTGTCATTTTTATAGGGTGATGAACATGTTTTGAAACTCATGAGAGATGCTTATTGTACAACATTGTTGAATATGCTAAATACCACTGCATTGTACACTTTTAAATAGTTAATTGTATGATATGCAAATTTTACTTCAATTTAAAAAATTTGCACGTGTGTGCACACAGATACACACACACACAGAGAAGAGGGAGTCATGAGGTGAGGGTAACACTGAAAATTTTCCAGGCCCTCCTCTTGGACTCTCAGGCAGTTCTGGGAGTTGCCTCACTTTCTCAGGAGGGGCACGGCAGCCTCTGTATTTAGATACATTCTCATGGAGTTAGAGGCCTGGATTCTAGGCCTGTTCTAATTGTCGTCTATGTGATTCTGAGCAAATCACTTAATATCTCTCTTCCTTATCTCTCTCTTCCTTAAAATCACTTAAGGAAGGCTTTGGACTAAACAATCTTTAAATCATTTGGATTATATGAAATAGACTAGTTAATTTAAGCAGAAAAGGAAAGTACTAGAAAGATATCAGTTGGCTCACAGAATTTAAGGAAGCCTGGGTAATTAGTCTTAGAAAAAGACAGACCCAGGACACCTTGGTGGGTGAGTTGACGAGGGTAGAAGCTGATGGTGGGGGCGGGGGTGCGATGTAGGGGAAAGTCTCATTGAAGTGCTGCTGCTAAAGGGGTAGGTGCTGGGGAATAAAAACTGTAGTCTTTCAGGACCTTCCTAGCTACTTACTTCCTCACCCTTCCTTCCTTCTTCCCTTCCTTCCTCCCTTCCTTCTTTTATTCCTCCCCTCTTTCCCCTCTTTTCCTTTCTTTCTCTTGCAAATATCAGCTGGCTTTTAAGCTATGGCGAGATTAGATTTTGGCACACAAAAGTGAACCGTTTTCTTCCAGAAAAATTCCCATTTCTCTCCAGACTCCCAGGAGGATGAACCCATGGTAGGAAAAAAAAGGGCTGCCTTGGCTGAGGCTGGGTATCAGAAAGCTTGAGAGTGGCAGTGCCCACAAGGATCAGAGCCAGAGAGGGCTGGGAGCACTGAACTCAGAGCAGATGGCTAAGAGAACAGTCCACCAAAGACCCTGGGTACCGCTGCTAGTCAGAGGGGTTTCCTCTCAGAATGTTCCCATTAACACATTTTCTTGGCATTGGCCTTATGGCTGCTGGGATGAGTAGCTTTTTTCGTTTTCCAAACTGTCCTTATCAGTAATGCAACAATAGCTAATTTAATTAGCTGACCTGAATGGCAGCCAGTTTGAGCTAATTTGGTTTTGCTAGCTGCTCCCTGGTATGTCCAGAACTGATAAGCATACTTCCCTCCAGACAAACAGTGGGGATTTTGAGGGGGCAGTGAGAGGGAGAGTAACCCTTCCGAAGTCTGTCTTACACCTGTGGGATTTAGTACTTCAGCAAAGGCAGTTATTCTTGAGTCAGTATTCCCTAAGGGCCTGTCAAATTTGTAAACTGAAAGATAAAAAAGACAACCTGGAAATTGCAAAGGCAAGGTGCCCAGGATGAGAGAGCCAGGGAAAATCATTACCCTTAGCAGGAAGAACACTTGGCCAAAAGATTTGGATCTTAGCCACTGACGGACCTTCCCCAAGTCACTTTACCTCTGTGTCTCAGCTACTCATGCATAATAATAATATGCAGGACATATGCATCACATATCTCTGGAGAAGGAAATGGCAACCCACTCCAGTATTCTTGCCTGGAAAATCCCATTGACAGAGGAGGCTGGCAGGTTACAGTCCATGGGGCCGCAAAAAAGTTGGACACGACTTAGCGACTAAACAACAACTAAAGAACTAAACAACAACGACTTAGCGACTAAACATGTTGTTTAGTCGCTTATATTAAAGTCGTATATATTAAAATATCACATATATAATACGAATAATAATAACCATTGCCCTACTTCCTTCATAGATATGTTGTAGAACTGCAACCCTATAATGAAGATGAGATTTCTTGTCACATATAAAGAACTATGCCAATGGGAAACATTTTGGTAATTAGCACACTACCATGAGTGTGGCCTGTGCCTCCAGGGCAAGAACCAAATACAATTCCTCTCTGTGGCCCTAGCACTTGTCAACTGAATGAAAGAGAAAGAGAAGTATGAGGAGATGGGTAGACATAGTTCACGGTATGCGGAAGTCAGCGCACAACAAAATCTCATAAAATGTAAGCTGACTTTTCAATTTAGTATCTTAATCTTCTCCACCCTTGACAACTTCCTCCTCTCTTGACAAGAGAAAACGGGTTCACTGTTGATGTCAGATCTGTATTCACAGAAGAGCTATTCTATACCACCTGCATCTCTGCCCACCATCCCTCACCCCAAGGTCTTCCAGTGCAACCTGCCTTCACTAGTAGGTGAAGGACCACACCCAAAGCAGGCTTTTGTGTTTGCTTTGGGCTCTTTTTTCCTTTGAAGTCCTGCATTTCAATGAGATACACTGAATTATACATTGAATTATAATTTGCCTCTATTCACACAGAATATAAAAGGCATCTTGCTTGAAATGAGTGGATTTGAAAAAATTTGGAATAGGAAAGATCTATAGGATAGTATTGTTTGTTCCATAATTTTTAAAAATTCATTTATTTTTAATTGGAGAATAATTGCCTTACAGGATCGTTTTGGTCTCCGCCATATATTAACATGAATCAGCCATAGGTACGCCTATGTCCCCTCGTTCTTGAACCTCCCTCCCCCCTCCCTCCTACCCCACCCCTCTAGGTTGTCACAGAGCATCAGAGTTGAGCTCCCTGAGTCATACAGCAAATTTCCACTGGCTATCTAGTTTTATACTGGTAATGTTATGTTTCAATGCTGCTCTCTCAATTCGTCCTACCCTTTCCTTCCCCCACTGTGTCCACAAGTCTGGTATTTGGTCAAATCTATTTTTAACCATCCCCAAAACTGTGTTGACCATTTTCTCTCGCTCCATATCCTCCCCTAGAAGATCTCATCCATTCCACAGTTCTACTGCATCCCATAGGGTGAAGCCTCTCAAGCCATTATCTTCAACCCTGACCTCACCCCTGAGGTCAGTATCCAGAAACACAACTGCCTGTTAAGGATTTCTACCTGAATCACCTATTGCACCTCATATCTAAGATTCTCAAAATTGCCCTCATCACCTAGTTTGCAAGTCTGCTTGTCTTAATTTTATGTTTTTTCTAGTGGCTCACAGTTTCCAAACCAGAAACCCAACCTTTTCTTCACACGGTCTTCTTGGTGGAAAATGAGTTTATTGATTTTGCCTTCCAAATATCTCTCCCATTCAAGTCATTTTTGCCACTGAAATTATTTTATTTGTATTTTTCATCTTCCATCCCCTACTTCAAACAAATTTCTTAAAGGCAGAGATTCCGTGCATATCGAGCAAATAACCAATATTTGTTGATGTGAATTGAATTAAAATCTCCCTTACTCTGTTCCACCAAATTTCCAAATCTTTAGTGAATATCAATTACTGTACTTAAGACAACTGAAGATGTAGTTGAGTTTCTCTGTTCTACCGTAACAGCTATTCCAATGGACTCTAAATTCACAGTAAGTCCCTAAACTTGGGATGAGTACAGCCTTCTCAGCTGGGACCGTACAACCTCATTGACAGGGCTACCTTCTGGGTTTGCTCTAAAATTTACAGCTCAGACTCAGAACACTCAGCAGTTTCTCCAGTGTTTGCAGGAAAGGCAGAATCTACTCTGCTGCTGCTGCTGCTGAGTCGCTTCAGTCGTATCCGACTCTGCGCGACCCCATAGACATCAGCCCACCAGGCTCCTCGTCCCTGGGATTCTCCAGGCAAGAACACTGGAGTGGGTTGCCATTTCCTTCTCCAATGCATGAAAGTGAAAGTGAAGTCACTCAGTCGTGTCCAACTCTTCGCGACCCCATGAACTGCAGCCCACCAGGCTCCTCCGTCCATGGGATTTGCCAGGCAAGAGTACTGGAGTGGGGTGCCATCGCCGTCTCCGTTAGAATCTACTCTAGCTGCCTTCATTACTTCTTTACAGATTCATTGTCTTCAATTTACTCACAGTTAAAACATAGAATCAGGTATGGAATAGTCTTCATAATGTCAAATTACAAGTATATGCCTATAATACATTGAAAGTATTTGGAATTTCTTAATAACTGGTGTCTCAACAACAATTTTTTTATTTTATAGTTATTTCTCTAACTTTTACTTAGTTCCTGATATGGATTTCACATCTATTTTTTCCTGAAGCATGAGCCCTAGTGTCAGTGGGTGACATTACTGCATATGAAAAGGCAGCTGAATCATGGAAGGTTGTTGAGCCAGACAGCCTCAGTTCAAATTCTGACCCACCACCTACTGTCTGTGAGAATGACCAATGACCATACCTCTCTAGCTCACCTTCCTCATCTCTAACTGGGGGTAATAATGTCTCCACATACTTCCTAGGCTTCTTGTGAAAATTAAAAGACCTAATTCATGAGTTGCATTTACTACTCCATTTGGCACAATATAAGACAGCTATTATTATATTACTTGATAGTGAGAAAAGAAGGACATCAAAGGGGATTTTGATGGAAAAAAAAAAGGTTTCATCATTTAAAAATTTTAATTGCAAAACTAGTTGTTTACCATGGACGGATTCTGTGCTATTCAGTTTACCTATGTTATCTCATCTAACTTGCACACTGCACATCAACTCTGTAATGCAGCTTTTATTATACCTGTTTCACAGATGAGAAAACTAAGCCTTAGAGAGGTTAAGAAACTTACCACTTGACACATAGATAGTAAGTGACGGAACTAGAATATTAACTCTGGACTGTGTCCAAAGCTAAAATTAAACAAAATACATACCATTTATTCAAAGTCCTTACATCCTCTGTAAGTAAAACAAAGGAAAAGCCAATACTTGGATGAATCACAAAATAACTATGCTGAGTGAAAGAAGCCAGACCAACAAAAAGTATATATTACCTGATTCCATTTATATAAAACTCTAGAAATGCAAGCTAATTACAAAGTGATCAAGAGCAGACCAGTGTTGCTTGGGGAGGGTATAAGCTGAGGAGTGGTGGAAAAGATAAATCAAAAAGAAAACTTTTGAGGCTGATGAGTATCTTTAACATCTTGATTGTGGTGATGCACATATATGTTAAATAACCAAATCGTGTATTTCAAATATGTTCAGTTTATTGAATATCAATTATGCTCAATATACGTGTTTAAAAAACACAAGCTACTTTTGTACCCTCAAAATCATACAGTTAAATGAAGAAAACCACTATACCACTGGGGTCAGGCTTTCTGCATCTCTACAGAAAACAGTCATACCTTCTGCTTTATTCCACTGCTTTATTACCTTAATGTGCTGGCCTGGAGGATAAATGAAATAATAAACGCAGAGCCCTGAACACAGTGTCCAGGTCACGCGAGCCACTCAGTTCGTTCTCTTCCCCCACCTGCCTTATAGATTAGTCCCGACTTCTCAGAAATGCAAATGCCTAGGCACTCACCTCTGGAGGCTTTCAATATCCCTACACTGGAGCTTTTTACAACCGCCTTAGAGCGGGCCAGCATCCCTTTCCTCCTCTAATTGTCCCGCAGAGACCAGGGCGGGGCAAGTGCAGCAGGCACGTGGGGACCGGAGCAGCCCAGCAGAAGAGACCACGCTGGTATTGAGCTCTGTGAACAAGGACCTCATTCATCTTCACGGACTTTGCTGTGCCATCCATTTTAAATGACATGGTAGGCGACCCGTTTATCAAGATCAGCATACTACTCTATTATTATGATTATTTAGCATTTACATAACACTGGATTTGCAAGTGCTTAATAATAATTTATTACATCATCTAACTACTCACTAATGGAAAATTCAAGGGGTTGTCATGAGTTCACTGACCTCCACTTTGGAGACACCTTAGGCCGTTTCGAACAGCATGCCCAAGTACCAGTTGTGAAATATTTTAATGAAAAAAAGTTTGGTATATATATATATTTTTTTCCTTGGCATTTATAATGTATCTACTGAGATAATACTCTTTCTTTACAATGAATAAAATAAGCATTACTATTAAAAATCCTCTGAAGATCCCCTGGAGTAGGAAATGGCAACCCACTCTAGTATTCTTGCCTGGGAAATCCCATAGACAGAAGAGCCTGGCGGGCTACAGTCCATGGGGTCGCAAATAGTCGGACACAACTTAGTGACTAAACAACATTATAAATAAGTAACTGAAGCCATGTCTCTCTAGAACTTGTATGGAGGCTACAAGAGTGAACCCCAGGTGTGTGCAGACATGGAAACCCACCACTACATCTTCTGTCAAGAAAGGGCTCATCGCCTGGCCAGGTGGAGTGTGCTAGCTGGCATCTCTGGCTGCTAGGGTCTTCAATGTCCACCTCAGAGAGGGACTAAGCATGGCCACGGTCCATGTGTCAGCCATTTCTGCCCAACACAAGACTCATCTCAAACAGGCTTTGTTTCAGAGCTCCTCTTTTACAGGTGTATCTCACTGTGTGATGGCTTCTCTACCCAATCGCGCTTCCTTCCCCTTTTCCATCACGGATGTAACTCTCCAATAAACATTTTTCAGTCCTTGCTTCACCTTAGTGTCTGCTTCCCAGAGAACCCAGCCAGCCGGTATGAACCTAGAGTTTATACTCTGACAATAAGCATGTCATTTAGGCAAGTGTCTCTGGATTGTAAAATTTTCACCACTCTATTGGGATGGTTGGCTTTGGTTCTTTCAAAGGTCTTTCCATTTATTCCATCCTTCCACCTATGAATTTGTGTGGAATGGAGTTTGATATTAATATAAATTCTGTGCCTTTAGCCTTTATGCAAGAGGTTTTGTGATGGAGAAATATTTTAACGAACAAACTCAAGAGTCCTCCTATTTTCCTATCTACAATAACCTAGAATGATTCCAACTCTGTTAGAATGTACAATAGAAAGATGATTATGAGTGTGGATTGATGAGTGTGAAAATTACACAGTAAGAATTTATATGTATGTGTAAAGTATATCTAACATAAAACATGAAAAAACATAAATAAATATCATAGGTGATCTAATTCTTATACATGCATAAAATATTGGTCAAGACAGAAGATCTCAGAGCAGAGAGAAAACAGATAGAGAGATCTCACTGATAGATAGAGAAGACAGAACTGCATTCTTAGGAGATCTAATACCTGAGTCTGATGGTCCCTGAGAAAAAGTTTAAATGAACCACCCCAAAAGGAAACAACTCCTTGGACAGGGCATACTTCAGAATTCTGGGAGATGCAACTCTCCCTTATCAGATGCTCAGACTTTTCACCTGTGGAGGTTTGATTTTCAAGCCAAGAATCAAAACAGAAGGTGTGTGTGCCTGTTCCCTTCATGTCCCTATTTTTTTAAAAAACTGCTGTTCTCTAAAGCCATTTTTGAAAGAAGCTTGGTCTCCACCGTTTCTCTGGATTCTTCAGTGGTCTCTGGTCAAAGAAGACAGCCACAAAAGAAACTGTTAAGAGACTTAATTAGGGTTTTTGAAAGTAAAATCCAACAAGGATCTATTTATGCAATGATTATAATAAAAAAGCTGTCACTGTAAGGCCTAAATGTACAGTTGTCATTGGGCACCATCCCTGAGAGTCACATGTGTAAATAGAAATCTGTAATTTGAGAGGTCATACTGGCTAAGACTTTAACACAGATTCAACAAAGCTTTATATAAACTCATGGAAGATTTGATCTGTAATCAATTAGGAAGGTCATATGGGATATTTGAGAGAGATTTCACTGACGCTCTTAAAGGCCTGGTGAAAGAAGGTATACCCCCAAATGCCAATGATAAAGACTCAGCAATATTCTAGACTTAGTTATTTAAATGACCATTTCAGAGCAAGTCGTAAAGGAATTTGGGACTCACAGAAGTCAGCATGAAGCTACCAAAAAGAAGTCACCACACATGCATGCCATTCGCTGCTTGGTAAGGGGACTTGGACCAGCGCATGTTCCCGCATGTGCTAGAAGCAGAAGCACTGTCCCTTTGGACAGTGTACAAAATCTTTCTTGGTATTCCTCAGGATAGAGTGGGTACTGTGGGAAGTCACATCCCAATTCCTGGGAAGGAATAATGATACATGAATCAACCCACAGCCAAAATTTGTCTCTGGTATTTTTCTACAAGGCTGTGGGCCTGTCCTGTCCTGTGCAGAATATTAGTGACTTGAATGAAAGTAGCAAGGGAGGGTGGCTATGTATCTGGCCTTTAGAGTCAGACAGAGCTGGGTTAAATCCTGACTCTCCTACATACTGGCTGCATATCCTTGGACCATTGACTTAACCTTTCTGAGTCACAGTGTGCTTCACTAATAAAACGGGGATAGGGACTTCCTGGTGGTCCAGTGGCTAACAGTCTGCATTCCCAATGCAGGGGCCTGGATTTGATCCCTGGTCAAGGAACTAGATTCCACATGCCACAACTAAAGATTCCATGTGCTGTAACCAAGACCTGGTGCAAATTAATAAATAAAATAAATAAATATAAAAATAAAATAATAAAATGGTGACAGCACGTACTCAGCAGAGTTGGTGAAGGGAGAATGAAACAGTGTGCTGTGTAAAGCATAGTATCTGGCAGAAACAGGCTCCCAAAATGGTAACTCTCTGCTGCACGTCGAATACATCGTCTGAGAGTAATGAGAATATGTTGGATGACAAAATCAGGATCCAAAAAGGTCTCAGCAGGCTGGACTCAAGGACCAAATCTAATAGGATGGCATTTAACAAAGATAAATGTAAAGGTACTGCAATTAGGTCTGAACAGCAAGCTGCACACGTGCCCAGTGGGGAGATAGGGCTTATCAACGGCACACCTGGAAAAGACTTGGGGGCATTGCATGACTCTTTGCTCATTAATGGGTCAATCAGGTGAAGTGGCTGCCAAAAAGCAAAGGCAGTCTTAAGCAGTGTAAAGGCTCATTGTCTGGAACAAAGGGAGAAATAATGCCTGTCTCCATGACCACACTCGGGTACTACACTTTAATAGGGGTGGTGATAAGCTGGGCTTTTTCCAAAGACACAGAATCAGGATAGTGAGGAGACACAAACTCAGTCAAAGCAAAGAACAGCGGAGGCCAGGGAATACCACGGAGGCTTAGGATAAGTGTTTACAAACATGAGAAAAGCAGTTATGTACTTGATGATGAATTAGAGCTCGGTAATACAAATTCCTAACTCTTTGCCTGTTTAACGTTGCTCAGGGGAGAATTAGGATGAGGGTGGCGTTACAGAAAGGAAGGCTGCTGTGCAATATAAAGAAAAGTGAAGTCGCTCAGTCGTGTCCGACTCTTTGCGACTCCATGGACTGTCGCCTACCAGGCTCCTCAGGCAACAGTCCATGGACTTTTTCAGGCAAGAATACTGGAGTGAGTTGCCATTTCCTTCTCCAGGGGATCTTCCCGACCCAGGGATCAAACCTGGGTCTCCTGCATTGCAGGCAGACACTTTACCATCAGAGCCACAGGGAAGCCCTCTAACTGTCAATGCTGTCACAAACAGGGAGGGATTGAGTTCCCCATCCCGGAAGCATTCAAGCTGAGGCTGCAGAATCACCTGCAAAGGATATTACTAAGTGATTACTACACCCCCTGGAGCAGGGCTCAACTTGCAGCCCTTGTGCCCCCAGAAATTGTTTGCAAAATCCTGTAAGTGTGTGCAGAAGTTCATTTTCCTCTGGGTAGAGGGTTCATGACCTCTTCAAATCTTTTGTGGAACCCAAAAAATGACCCAGAAAAGATGAAGGTAAACTGAGTTGATGCACTATCGCTTTCAAACTTGGACATCGACTGTATGCTGCTAGTCTTGGTATCAGAGACACAGAGATGAGGAAGGTATTATGTCTAGCCTTGTAAAGGGAAACTTTGAGTTTGGTGTGTTCTTTTAAACAAACAAATGTAAAAGATTCCTTATCTGTGCTGTGATAGAGAATGATGTACAGAAGAACAACAGGAAAGAGAGTGGTCCTTTCTTCCTGGAAGGAGGTGCCCTCTGACTCTGTGATTTGGGGACTCCATCAGCCTCCTTCACCACTCTTTGGGTAAATGCTGTGCTCACAGACTTACCAAGGATTCCAGGGGATGGAAATTTAGCAAAACAGCAGACATCTTGAGAGTCCCAGAAGATTCTGAAAATGGCTTATGTCTAGACCATACCTTCCCCCAAGATCCATCCTATGTAGCTATGATGGGGCAGGCTCACTAGAATGTCCTAAAAAGAGATGTCATGAAATCTGTAGGAATATGTGTTTGATCAGTTCATGAAAACCCAAATCACCCACTGCCTGGGCCTGTGAGCACAATATTAAACTGCCAACCTGCTTTACATTTATTTACCCACCGTGTAATGCCTGCTTTATTGAGCCAATAAATTGGAGGCAGTAATATTCACCCATCAAAATCTACCTGGCATCCAAGACCTGGCTCTCACCCTATACCCTTCAGAGGTGCCCTCAGGTCCTCTGCCTGCCAAGAGCATCTGCTCTCTAAACCTCTGCAGCACCCACTATGTATATTGTCATTAGGCACCTACTGTTTACCATTTTGCACTGCCACTTAGCTGGATCCTATGAGTACATTTTGTCTAGTTTTAGATGAGACAACTCTTGCCTGACAAGACCATCAATTCTCCAGGGATGGAGAACCTGTTTTAAATCCTTGTCTTCTATCTTCCATTAAGCTTTTCCTGGGGCAGCTTATGTCATAGGAGCTCAGTTAAATAGAATGGAACAATCATTATAAAACTGAAGTGTTTCAGATAATCAGCTTGATCTGGTCGTCAAGCATATGTGAAAAGGGAGTGGATGTGGGATTTAAGACTCCCATAGCGATGTAAATGAGTTTTCTATACCTCTGATTGGTTGTCACATTAAATTGGATAGGAAGTGGGGAGTAAAGCCCTCCTTGTCTCTCATAGTGATATGTCCGGAGGAACTATGGACGAGCAAGGATGTTGAAACGTGTTCTTCCAATGCTAATAGTCCCATTGATTTAGTTTTAAACTTGTTTGGCTAGAATCACAGAGCTAAAAAGATGCTAGATTCAGAAACACAAACTCCTCCTTTTATAGGTGATGAAACTAAAGTCACTAGAAGCAAAGTAATTTTAGGTCAAGGATAACTAAAATGACTTGGTTTTAGAGCTGCTTAGTAGCAAAGTTGAGACTAGGACCTAGGTTGGCTGGGTTCCAAGTAAGAGCATCCCTACTTAAATCCTCTAGACTCATGTCTGGCCAAGTAGAGGGTATAGTCCTGACAACGGACCACAGGGTCCCTTAGTTACTGCACCTATTTCTGTCCCTTTCGCTCTCTCTGCTACAGGCAGGCTGGCCTGGGCATTGTTTCATGAAATATCAGGCAAGCTCCTCCCTCAGGACCTTTGAAAATGCTGTATCTGCTTGGATTGCTTTTGACCCAGATATCCACGTGGCTTGCTGCCTCATCTCCTTCAAGTCTTGTTCAAATGTCCCCTTTTTAGTGAGGCCTCCCCAGCCATCCCAGTTAAAATTACCTGCTCCCGCTGCCTGCCCCAGCCAAACACTCATTCTCTCCTTCCTCTGCTAACTTTTCTCTTTAGCGCTTATTACTAACATTCACTAATAGCTTACTTATTCATTTTTTGTTTATGTGTCTCTCCTTTATTATGCCCTGTGCTCTCAGAGAGAAGGTGTTTTTTTTTTTTTTTTAACTGCTTCATTTGATTATCTATTCATGATACTTAAGCACATATATACACAGTATATCATGGGAAATGCCAGGATGGATGACTCACAAGCTGGAATTGAGAGATTCCACAAACTGGGAGAAATACCAACAACCTCAGATATGCAGATGCTAACACTCTAATGGCAGAAAGTGAAGAGGAACTAAAGGGCCTCTTGATGAGGGTGAAAGAGGAGAGTGAAAAAGCTGGCTTAAAACTTAACATTCAAAAAACTAAGATCATGACATTAGGTCCCATCACTTCATGGCAGACAGATGGGGAAAAGTGGAAACAGTGACAGATTTTATTTTCTTGGGGCTCCAAAAATCAATGTGCTATCAAATTGTGGTGCTGGATAAGACTCTTGAGAGTCCCTTGGATAGCACGGAGATCAAAGAAGTCAATCCTAAAGGAAATCAACCTTAAATATTCATTGGAAGGACACGCTGAAGCAGCAACTCCAATGCTTTGGCCACCTGATACAAAGAGCAAACTCACTGGAAAAGACCCTGATGCTGGGAAAGACTGAGGGCAAGAGGAGAAGAGGGAGGCAGAATGTGAGATACTTGGATAGCATCACTGACTCAATTAACATGAGTCTGAGCAAACTCAGGGAGATAGCGAGGGACGGGGAAGCCTGGCATGCTGTATAGTCCATGGGGTCACAAAGAGTCAGACGTGCCTGAGCAGCTGAACAACAACCACAAATGGCATATAGACAGTGCTTAGTGGATGCTTGTTAAATGAGTGACAGTGCTGACTGGGACAGAAACCAAAGCCCAGGAGTGTCACTGCAAGATTCAAGGACATGTGAACCAATGGCCAGAGAGGTAGCCGTATTCTGGTCCTCACGTCTTTCCTGGAAACCTGCCAGAGGCACCTGGAGCCAAATCTTAGAAGTCACCGCCCCCCTCCTTCTGGCCTGCTGCCAGGGTCCCTAACAAGCACAGCAGAAGGCAGCAGATGGATCTCATGGGGTTTTAACTATGGATTTAAAATTGTAAACTTCGGATTTTTCAGCAGAGTCAAGGCCCCATGGACCACCTCATCAACTGTCACATAGCATCTAAATAAACCTCAGCAGATGAATCAAATGTCTGGGGCTGACTGGGGCCGGGCATCCTTGAAATAATATTTCAGTTCAGTTCCGTTCAGTCACTCAGTTGTGTCCGACTCTTTGAGACCCCATGAATCGCAGCATGCCAGGCCTCCCTGTCCATCACCAGCTCCCAGAGTTCACTCAGACTCATGTCCATCGAGTCAGTGATGCCATTCAGCCATCTCATCCTCTGTCGTCCCCTTCTCCTCCTGCCCCCAATCCCTCTCAGCATCAGAATCTTCTCCAATGAGTCAGCTCTTCGCATGAGGTGGCCAAAGTACTGGAGTTTCAGCTTTAGCATCATTCCTTCCAAAGAACACCCAGGACCGATCTCCTTTGAATGGACTGGTTGGACCTCCTTTCAGTCTAAGAGACTCTCAAGAGTCTTCTCCAATACCACAGTTCAAAAGCATCAATTCTTTGGCGCTCAGCTTTCTTCACAGTCCAACTCTCACATCCATACATGACCACTGGAAAAATAATACTTAGGTTCTGTTAAAGTGTAAACTCATTGTTAATCCATGTCAGAGGCAAGAATCAACATTCAAACTGTCAGAGGCCTATTTGCTGATGGCTGGGAGAACCCTTGTCACCTGCCAGTGAGTGTCCCCAAGCGCTTAGAGAGCCACTGACATGGATGAGCGACGTGTGGTGTTCGGACAGTGGTGAAATGGTTCCCCACCCTGGAGCCAATCTGTATCCTGCTCCGTGCCTGGCTCCTGGCTGAGCATCACCTGAGGGAGGCGGGAGCCGACCTCAACCACTGTCAGGGCCTCCGTTTGCGAGCGCAGACCTTCCGTACGAGCCTCTCATCAACTCCCGTGCACTGAGAATTCTTCAAGGGCCAAAGAAACACAGGACCGAGAATTTCTTCATGCCCAGTGACACAGGTCCAGGCGCTCCCAGGCGTTTTCCGATCCAAAGTGCCATGTGGTCCTCCCTCTGGCCCCTCCCATCCCGTGGACTATGTTACTCACATGGTCACAGGGATCACAGGAGGTCTTGCTGTCTCCACCCTTCTTACACCCCATGTAGGGGTTACTGTGGATGGGGCAACCCTGTAAACCCAGGTCCAAACATCAATTCAGAATAAGAAGATTTTCCAGTAAAGGCTTGAACCCTTAACCATGGAACATGTTACACTTTAACAGTCCCTCCCAGCCCCCCAGCTGTCAGGATGAAAGGAGAATGATCTTACTTGGTCCTGGGACTCTCAAAGACCTTTTTGCCCCGAAGAGCTGCTCTGAAACCTGGCTCCCTCAAGGGAAGTAAGGACAACTTCATGAGGACACTCGTTATGAAAGTGGCCTCCCTCAGAAGTCACCTCTGACTCTGGTCAAGCAGGAAAGTATCAGCCAGTTTCTTAAGCTGCTGTCGTACACAAGCGAAAATCTGCAGCTGACTCTGAGACCATCTCTTCTTTCTCTCTCTCCATATTCTCTTCTTTCTCTAGCACAGAATGCTTGGGGCCCACCTGAGACCTAACATTTGTCTATTTTGAGAATAGATGAGTATTTATTAGAATTAAACAGCTGGGAGCCCTGTGATATTTAGACGGGTATTAGGAGGAGTGTATAAGAAGAAGATAATGCTGGGTCTTTTTTTCTGTAAACCAGTCTGGGCTTAGTTACTGAGGGGATTTCTTGAGTCTCCTGTGAGAGCCAGATACAGTTAATTTCCTGCAAAAGCAGCGGGCTGGGCCACGCTGATATTGCAGTGTTATTTAGAATAGAAAGGTCAGGCCTGAGATTGAATAATCATTGACAAGAAATCCATGGGGATAGGAAGCAGTTGGTGATCAGTGACTGAAACCTGGCCTGACTCCACCCCTCCGTCTTTTCCTTCTCGGGATCTGGCTGGTCCGGGGCTTTGTTTAGCATTCTTCTCTGGAAAATGTTTCTTGAACCCTCAGAGCTAATGGGCATGGTGTGTGGAGACAGGGAACAAGACAGGCTTCGGGCAGCATTCCAGATGGGATGCTCGACCTTCCACACTTGATGTGCCTGAGCTGGGCTCACCCTTTGCCCCAGGCACCTGCGTGTGAATTTTCAAATTACAAATGGTAGCTTTCTTCTCAGTACTTAGAAGCACTCGGAACCTCAGTAGGACATTTTTCTCTGCCTGGTCTCTGAGACAGAGTCTCTGTAGCTCAGCCTCCCAGCATGCCCCCAGTGTGAAGTCAAATGTGGGATGTTGGGCAAGCTCACTGGGCAACCTGACGGATGGAGGACCGGCTGTGTGTCACGCATGCGCTGTGCCCTTTGAAAAAGAGTGTCTCGTGAATCCTGACAGCCCTGAGATCCCTGCTTTACAGGTGAAGAGAAAGGCTCAGGAGGCTCGGAGAGGTTGAATAACGTGCTCATGATCTCCCAGCTCTTAAGCAGCAGAACAAAGCTTTTAAACCTAGGGCTTTCCAGGTGCCAAGTATGTGCTCTTTGTCTGTCTCATGCTGTCTCATAAATTTCCTAATCTCCATTTAGACTCCTTCTCTGGTGCTGCCTTCCTTCTCTTTAATCCAGTCACCCTAGAGCAGTCCTCAGAAATTCTGATTTTCAATAAAAATTTCTCTCGTGTTGAAAACCATCAGGAGTAGCCATATCAGAGACCAGATCCCACATATTAGATGGCAAGAGGTGGGGTCCAGCTTGGAAAGGGGAGAAATGGGCAAGGGGATTTCTGTGGTGCCTTTTGAAACTCAGATGTCATCCAAGTTACTTCTTTTAAAATTCAATTAATTTCTTCAAACTTATTTTGGAATGATTCTTCAAAGCATAGTCACTTGTTTAACTTGAGAACCTTAAGGACACAAATAATATTGACAAAATAATCAAGGTGTGACCCACGACTTACCAGTTACAAGTTAATAACTATGGTTAAAGTTATTCTGAGTGTCATGAGTGGAGCCAGGTAAGGGTTAGTGTCCATGGTTCTGGTTAGAATGAGGTCAGGATTGAGGTTACATCTTTGTGGGTAGCTCACAATCTAAATAAGATTATCAACAGGGAAAGTCATTCGAAGAAAATGCAGGGCACAGTGGGACACATTTGATCTGCTGCAGCCCTGTGTTGTCACGGAGTGTTCTGGCATCTGGTGCTTTCTGAGACTTCATGGCTGGGCAACAGGAAGGAGTCTTGGATACTGGACTGGGTAATAGAAGGAGGCTGGACCAACAGACTGTCTTCCATGGTTGCCCACCCTGGAAAAGAGGCTTGAGTATCTTTAAGTATGAAGTTCCTAGTGGATGATTAGATGAGCTGAGTTATCTCTTTTCCCCCAGATTATGGAAATTCACCTCCTTCCCTGAGATGCAAGTTGATCACTATTGTCAAACTAGTTACAGAATAATGAATAGAGACATTTGTTTGGCTTTTACAAAATTTAAAATTTTGATTAAGGAAAATAATATTCATTTTTAAGGACCAGGATCTAGTGGTTAGTATTTGGACTACAGGCTAGAAGTCCTGAGTTTTATATCTAGATAGGACTACACATTTCAATTGTTTGAAAGAATTGAGGTAGCTTTGTGCCTTGAGTCCATTTCCTAATGCCATAGAAAGTGCAAGGACTTGCCATGGGCTAGGGAGTGTTTAAAATGTGAGTTCTTTAGCCCAGAAAAATATCTGCTGTTACTTACTACCACCTTCTGTTCCTGCTTCAAGTCACACTCCTAGGCCAGAACCACTTCTTTCTTGCCACCTGTACCTGCATTCTGAAATGAGACCAGGAGAGCAAGAGCATGCATATTCTGGAAGAAAAAGAAGATGTATGGGAGAGTGCTCAACAGTCCAGACACCGAAGCCTGACTGCTGAAGTTTAAACCTGGCTCCTTCACTCTGTAGTTTTAAACTTCCAGGAAATTTGTTCAATGTCTCTGTGCTTTGGTTTCTTCATTTGTAATGGATATTATGATAGTACTTATCTAGCTTTGTTGAGACACTTAAAGAAGCGGATGTATCCCTTAGAACTCTGCCTGGCCCGTCAGAAGCACAGCAAGGCGGACACCTGTCTCCAGCTGCCTGTCATACAAACACACCTTCAAAGTGCCCCTTCCAGCACTGAGCCCCCCAGCACACAGAAGAATTGCTTATGGGTCATTTGTGGTGATTTCTCACCTGTCTGGTTCAGGTAGGCGCTGCAGGCTCCTAGGACCTTAGTCCGAGAGCTTCCACTGGATGTGGTTCCACAAGCAAACCATGAGAGGTGACTTTGAGATTGCTTTAGGGCAGCACAAACCCATTCATTCATTCACTCAACAATTACTTGTTAAGAACCTCCTAGGAGCCAGTACTACCTTGGGCAATTCACTCCACAGTTCCTGCCTCTCAATTTCAGAATGAGTATCATAACACCTGCTCAGGCTCCAAAGGCTTGCAGCACACCTTATAAAGTGCTAGACAAGTTGGTGTTGCCAATATTATAACCATGATAACCGTCACTCTCTCCAGGATAGTGGCCCTGCTGCCAGCAGGTGGCAATCCCTCTGGTGCAGAGTGGCATTTGATCAGATGCGTGACCTCAGGAACATGGGTGCCTGGGCACCATCTGGCATTCTCTTTGCCTTTGATTTATCAGTGCAGAGCTCTCCCTGTGCAGCACCATCAACATGAGTTTGGTGACACCTTTACTGCCTGGCACAGTGTAGAGCAGTGATGATCTTACGCATTCGAGGACAAAGTGCAGAGACACCTGTTTATTGGGCTAGAAAAGGCCACAGGCGCTGCCCGGGACAAGGTGGGCATTCCAGCTCCCCAGGGATAGGTCAGGCTGAGCAGAACAGCCAAGGTCAGTTCACAGTGGGGGTGGGGATTCGGTATGTTTCGCGTGTTTCTGCAACCTCTCCCCACTCCCTTTCCCAGTTTGCTCTGGTGACAGCCACCCCTGAAGTTTATAGGTATCATTACCTATGAAAAATCTGTTCTGTCTGAAGACAGTCGGGGGTGGGGATGGGTGGCAGATTGCAATTTAATGATCAGATTAAAATATGCTAAAGCAAACAAATAAATAAATAAAGAGCCCAGCCGCCTGGATGGAGCACCACAATTCATTCCGTGGGCAACAGAGACCGGGGCTCCAGAGACCAGCTCATAATTCACCCATAGGCAGGTTTAGTAGCCTGTTACTGTATGACCACAAGGAGAAACAACCCTCCAAGAAAGATTTACACTGAATGGCACTGGAAACTGAAGGGCTAGGGGCTGGGAGAAAAGAGATGGGAAAGTAACAGCGGTGCTAATCACGGGGGCAGAATGGGTGTTCCAGTTTCCAGTGGCAATGTGGCTCCTCCTCTTCCAGTCTCCCCGGCCCCTCCACAGCTCACCTGCTAGAGTCAACGCCACTCCGCGGCACTGAAACGCAATGTGCTGAGACCACGTCCTATAATGTGGGGTCATGTTTCTGTTTCTACCCATCTCCCCACCTGTGATCTCAGGAGGGATGAGCATGTAAATTGTTCCTGTTATCCTCACTTTTAGATGCCAAAATGCTGCTCCATAGGTCAGTGCTGGAAGGCTGAAGGAATGAGCTATTACTCTTCAGAGCTTGGGTTCCTTGCTGAGGACCTCCTTAGTGGGGCCCCCTGGAGCAGAGAGCAGGGAGGTGGGGAGCACGGCAGCCAGGCCCCTTGGGATCCTCCCACGTCTACCTCCCTGTGCTCCCTGTCTTCCTTGGGGACCTTCTCTTGGTCTTTCTGGTCTGTACCTGACAGGCTCCCTCTTCCAAGACAACTTCTATGTACCTGCTGTTCCCCTTGCCTAGATTCCTCCTCTCATCCATCATTACAGTTAACTAATTTTCCAGTTTGCAGCCCAATAAGCCTCCAGAAAACATCGCTGACCCCCTTGACTGATTCAATTCTCTTTATTATGAATTCTCAGAATCATCTATCTTTTTTCTCATTACTTATCAAGTTGCAGATGTACACCTATCTCTGTGAATAATGAATTGATGCTAAACACCTCCACTAGTAAGCATCTTGAGAGTAGAGACCAGGTATTTTTATTTTTGCTTGTCATCTCCAGTATCCACAACAATGCCTGGTGCACAGTAGGTTCTCAGGAAACACTGATTGGAGGAACAGGGCTTATCCTTAGGGATCTCATTATCCTGCATGCAGTGGTCATCACTGCAGCTTCCTGCCCCTACCATATCCTATGATTCCATGACGCACCACCCTTCACCCTCCACTGAAACATTTACAGTTATAATAACAGCTCGTCTCCACCAAGCTAGAATGTGAAAACTGATTAGGGCAGCTCCCCACCAGGGCCCAACATGGTTGTGGATTGCTGTTGTGTCTGAAGGGACAGGAAAAAGGGTACGGAGATCTGAGATAATCATTCATTTCCCACCTTGGGGAAAAGTCTTTTTTTTTGTTGTTCACACTCAGCAAATGATGCTCTTGTACCAATAACAAATGTCAAATGCTCTTCCTGGGACTTGGGGGAGACAGAACATTAGCAAAGGAGGAGCAATTCAGTGAAAAGGACAGAATTTCTGTTTAAGGATTGAAAAGCCAAGTAACAAATGTCACCAAAAGGCTCTGGGGAGAGAGCTTTGCATCAACCACCAGTACTATGGAAAAAATAAATATATCTATGGCCGCCTTTAATCATCTGGCACTCCCCACTGCCTGGACTCTTCCACAGGGTCTCCCTCTCTCACAGAAAGATCCTTAGCTCTCAGCTCTGCAGCACATGTGTGCAGGTGTCTTGTTGGACCAGAACTGGGGAAATAAGCAGGGGAGGCTGTCAGAGCAACAGCCCAGACTATACCCTGTGACTCCTAAAACAGCACTGCAAGTTAGGAGGCCAGCCACAGGGACTTGGTTTCCGGTCGTTTTCTTTGTTCCCTTATTTGTTTGACAGCTATGAGTGAAACTCCATGGTAAGTATGGGAAGAGTTGGTGTTCAGTCTCCTGTACTAGATTGTAATTGGGATAGCAATTTATTCACCTTTTGATTCCCCCTGAATAAAAGTGCTTGGGAACCAAATTGGAATGGACATGTTCTTAATGCAGAAGGGAGGCAGAAGGAACCGATAAATTGCAATACGACTTGATGAGTGCCACAAGAGAGGCACAGGCAGGGTGCTGTAGGGACAACAGTCCTCCCGGGGAACTCTGGAGGTGGTGTCAGGGGCACTGAGCCTTGAAATATGGGAAGGAGGAGAAGGCGGCGACAGAGGATGAGACGGTTGGGTGGCATCACAGACTCAATGCACGTGAATTCGAACAAACTCCAGGAGATAGTGGAGTGAAGAGCCTGGCATGCAGTCCGTGGGGTCGCAGAGTCAGATACGACTCTGCAACGGAGACACTAACTCTGCAACTTAGCAACGGAACAACAACAAACTAGCAGGGAGAAAGTCATTTCCAACAAAAAATGCACGTACAAATGCAGGTCCTAGGAAACGCACTGGATTTTTATTTACACTAGGTTTTCTCAGAGTCCTTGCCACCATCCTCTCTTGCCCCAAATACGCCAATTGTTTTCTAACTGGCTTCACTATTTCCAGTCTGATTTTCCTTTTGTCTACTTACAACACTGCTGCCAGTGGCATACTGTTAAAACTTAAAGTCTTATCATATTACTCCTCGCCCCAAGCCCTCTGAGGCTTCCAGTGAGGCCTCCAAGTTTATGCAAAGGAAGAGCCAAAATCCTTACCACATCCTCCAAGAGGCTCTGTATGTTCTGCCTTGCACTGTTCATTTTCTGACCGTATTACTCGATAATCTTCTCATTCTCTCTTGGATTCAACTACACTGGGCTACTTGCAATTCCTCAAAGCTGCCTGACGCGCTCTTGCCTCAGGGTCTTCTGCCTGGAATCATCTCAGATACCACAGTGGCTTCCTCCCTCCCCACCTTTAGCAGTTTGATCAAACTGATCTTTCTAGTCAGTCCTCTGGACCACTCTGTCTTGATTTTCAAAGCACTTCCATCATCCTTTCTTACTTTCCCCCAGCACTTACCACCATCCAACATACCTGGTGGCTCAGATGGTAAAGAATCCATCTGCAATATGGGAGACCTGTGTTCAACCCCTGGGTTGGGAAGATCCCCTGAAGGAGAGCATGGCAAACTCAGTATTCTATGCCTGGAGAATCCCCATGGACAGAGGAGCCTGGCGTGCTACAGTCCATGAGGTCACAAAGAGTTGGACAAGACTGAGCGACTAAGCACAGCACAGCACAACATACCATTCATCTTATTTATTTTGTCTCCTCTCTATTTTCCCCTCCCAGGCAGGGCAGAGTGTTTGTTCAGTGTTGGCCGAGTAAAGGATAAATGAATATGCTGTTGCTCAGTTGCTAAATTGTGTCTGACTCTTTGTGACCCTATGGACTATAGCATGCCAGGTTCCTCTGTACTCCACTATCTTCCAGAGTTTTCTCAAACTCAGGTCTATTGAGTTGAGTGGGGGATGCTATCTAACCATCTCATCCTCTGCCGCTCCCTTCTCCTTTTGCATTCAGTCTCTCCCAGGATCCGGGTCTTTTTCAGTAACTCAGATCTTCACATAACATGGTCAAAGTACTGGAGCTTCAGCTTCAGCAACAGTCTTTTCAATGAATATTCAGGATTGACTTCTTTTAGGATTGACTGATTTGACTCCTTGCTATCAAAGGGACTCTAAAGAGTCTTCTCCAGCATCACAGTCTGAAAGCATCAATTCTTTGGTGCCAGCCTTCCTTATGGTCCAACTCTCACATCTGTACATCACTACTGGAAAAACCATAGCTTTGACGATATGGACCTTTGCTAGCCAAGTGAAGTCTCTGCTTTTTATTATGCTGTCTAGGTTAGCCATAGCTTTTATTCCAAGAAGCAAGTGTTTTTTTAATTTCCTGGATCCAGTCACCATATGCAGTGATTTTGGAGCCCAAGAAAATAAAATCTGTCCCTGTTTCCCCTTTTTCCCATTCTACTGTCCATGAAGTGATGGGACCTGATGCCATGATCTTAATAGTGTTTTGAAAGTTGAGTTTTAGGCCAGATTTTTCACTCTCCTCTTTCACCCTCATTAAGGGGCACTTTAGTTCCTCTTCGCTTTCTGCCATCAGAGTGGTATCATCTGAGGTTGTTGATATTTCTCCTGGCAATCTTGATTTCAGTTTGTGATTCATCCAGCCCAGTATTTCACATGATGTATTCTGCATAGAAGTTAAATAAGCAGGGCAACAATATACAGCATTGACATACTCCTTTCCCAATTTTGAACCAGCTTGTTGCTCTATGTCTGGTTCTAACTGTTGCTTCTTGACCTGCATACAATTTTGTCAGGAGGCAGGTGAGGTTGTCTGGAATTACTACCTCTTTAAGAATTTTCCACAGTTTGTTGTGATCCACACAGTTAAAGTCTTTAGCATAGTCAATGAAGCAGAAGTAGATGCTTTTCTGGAATTCCTTTGCTTTTTCTATGACCCATTGAATATTGGCAATTTCATCTCTGGTTCCCCTGCCTCCTCAAAACCCAGCTTGTACATCTGGAAGTTTTCAGTTCATGTACTGTTGAAGCCTAGCTTAAAGGACTTTGAGCATTACCTTGCTAGCATGTGAAATAAGTGCAGTTATATGGTAGTTTGAACATTCTTTGGCATTGCTCTTCTTTGGGACTGGGATGAAAACTGATCCATTCCTGTGGCCACTGCTGAGTTTTTCAGATTTGCTGACATATTGAGTGCAGCAGTATATTTTAGGATTTTAAGTAACTTAGCTGCAATTCCATAACCTCCACTAGCTTTGTTCTTTCCTATTCTTTTTTTCCCCTCTATTTCTTTGCATTGTTCACTTAAGAAGGCTTTCTTATCTCTCCTTGCTATTCTCTGGAACTCTGCATTCCGTTGGGTGTATCTTTCCCTCTCTCCTTTGCCTTTCACTTCTCTTCTTTTCTCGGCTGTTTGTAAAGCCTCCTTAGACAACCACTTCGCCTTGTTGCATCTTTTTCTTGGGGATGGTTTGGTCACCACCTCCTTTACAATGTTACAAACCTCCGTCCATAGTTCTTCAGGCAGTCTGTCTACCAGATCTAATCCCTTGAATCTACTGTCACCTCCACTGTAGAATCATAAGATATTTGAAAAAATCCAAAAATAATTAGACAGCTTTAAATGAATCACTGACTTCATGTTAAGAGTGAAGTTGGCAGAGCCGCTCTTAACCAAATCTGTGAGGTCATGCCATGGGCATTTGTCTTTATCCTTGCTGCGTGCTTCAAGACCTTATCTCTCTTCAGCACTCCCTCCCTTTTTTTGGCCAGGCCAGCAGTTTGCAGCATCTTAGTTCCCTGACCAGGGATTGAACCCATGTACCCTGCAATGGAAGGGTGGAGTCCTAACCACTGGAGGGCCGGGGAAGTCCCCACACCCTCTTTTCTGACCGCCTACTACCCAAATGTCAGGGAGCTCATTTTGGGGGCGGGTAGTGTGACCTCCCTCCAGGGTCTTACTTGGCCTTGCTCTCGTCCTCTCTTTTTCTCCCCTCCACTCTTGCTGTGCTTTACTATTTCTTCTTCGATCTCTTTTCCTTTCTCTGTCCCATTCTCCTCTCCTTGCCGCCCGTTTTCTTTCTGCACCCTCCTCTTTATCTCTTCCTGCCCCTTCTCTCTACCCTCAGTTTCTCTGTCTTTTCTTATTTCTTCTCCTCCTCCTTCCCTCCGTTCTTTCTCCCTCCCATCATTTCTCCCTTTGTCTGAGCACCTGTTAGGTGTGTAAGATGGTGCTCTAATAGTGTATGTGGGGAGATAAGACATTTAACAACATTTCAAGGCAGGGCCAAAGATACACACACTGGAGGATTTTTGGAGGAACAGATAACTCCAGGAAGGAGGAAGGTTTCCTAGAGGAATTGGACCTATGCTTAAAGAACAAGTATGTGGGGACTTCCCTAGTGGTCTTGTATTTAAGACTTTACCTTCCAATGAAGGGGGTATGGGTTTGATCCCTGGTCAAGGAGCTAAGATCCCGTGTGTCTCATGACCAAAAAACCCAATAAAATCACATTAAAAAAAAAAGACCAAGTGGGTCTGTGAATAAAGTAGGGCCATCATTTTAGGTGGTTGATATAATCACATCATGAGCGAAATTTGCAAAAAGGTTAAAAGAAAGTAAGAAGCTTGGAATCTGGGGAGGGGTACTACGAGAAGACCATTGGCTACAGCCATTTGTTCTTCTTTGAGTTTACAGGAAGAAGGAGGCTAGATTAATGAAAAACTCTCAGAATTATATTTTCTATCATTCTAATATTGTTTCTTTGTCTCTCCAGAGCAACCTAAATTTATATACAGATGTTTCAAGAAAGCAGTTACTAACTGATCCGAGTGATCTGCTTCACTGGCATATTCCTAGCACACAGCTGCCAAGAGGTATTGGTTGAATTGGATGGAGCTGAATTCCTGCACAACTAGGAGAAGGGACAGTAACTATATTCCAAGCTTGGGAAGGCTTTAACTCAACATTATCATTGCTTCTGGGGGTTAGGGATGCCTGCCTAGCATCCTTCCACCTCTCCTTGAAGTTAGATGATTTAAAATAATGGGGTCGGTCATACATTTCCTCAGCAGCTTCTTGGGCTTCCTATTGCTCTATCCCTTGATGGGTTTAGTCGCTTCAAATCGTCCAGTAGCAAGAATGCTTTCATTCTAATCCACATCTGCTCCATCAGTGCAGCCTAATCCCATTTCCCTCTGGATCTGAGCTTTGTTCATGGACATCATAGTTTTAAAATCTTGCCCAAGCTTGTTAACTGATGAGTACAGTTGTTATTCACGAGCAAAGACTTAGAGATTTGTGTCATTTTTGGTTTAACACTTTGTCTTATTGAAAAAGTCTTTCCAGTGGTAGTCCCACTAGACATTAAGATCCTTCTGAAGTACAGAGCCATTGTCAGCACACAGGAGGTGGTCAACTGCATGCTTGCTTACTGAAGAAATGTAAGGGTGGTCACACAGCCTGTGGCCTGTCTGCGATGTCTCAGGAGAGGAGCCCAGGGCACTTGCAGAATTCTCAGCAGAGATTTGCTGGTGCCACAGAGGAGGTATGGGCCAAGCAAGGAAAATCCCAAGGAGGGAATTGTACTGAAAAAGCAGTAATGTGCAGAGAGGTAAGACTGAAGACCCAGAAGTAAAACAGCTGGGTTTATATCATTGTGGGTTTGCTCTCTGAGTTGGGAAGATCCCTTAGAGAAGGGAATGACTACCCACTCCAGGATTCTTGCCTGGAGAATTCCATGGACAGAGGAGCCTGGTGGGCTACAGTCCATGAGGTCACAAAAGAGACAGACACGACTCAGTGACTAAATCTTCCACTTTCACTACGCCATTGAAGGTCAAGATGCATGAACTAACTGATACAAACTTGGGTGCAGAAGACACTTGGTTAATGTGATGGATGAGGTCACAGTCTTTTGTTATCTGGCTACAGGGGCAGAGGGCTCTGTTTGAACTTCCAGGCCATGTGGACATGAGGAAGTCAGAGCTCTCCGAGGGTCTACACTCTGGTTTGTCTTCTTAGACATGCTTGGTGGGTGATTCAGACCAGATCTGCACAAAAAGGCTTTATTTTCAATTTGAGGTAAGAGCAGGGAGGTCTGCTGTATTCCCTAGGACAGTTTCCCAGAGCCCTGCATTTAGAGAGCAACTCAGCATCTGCTACTGCTAAGTGACTTCAGTCGTGTCTGACTTTGTGCGACCCCATAGACGGCAGCCCACCAGGTTCTCCTGTCCCTGGGATTCTCCAGGCAAGAACACTGGAGTGGGTCACCATTTCCTTCTCCAAACTCAGCATCTCTTTAACCATAAATAAAAATTCTTTTTTGTTGAGATAAGTTGAAGGTATACCACATGATGACTTGACTTGAGTATACTGTGAAATGATTCCCACAATACTTTTTAGTTAACATCCATCATCTCATAGACCTAAGGGGGGGAAAAAAACGGTTCGCTCCTCATGAAGAGAACTTTTAGGATCTAGTTTCTTGGCAACTTTCAAATATACAGCATTGTTAACTGCAGTCATCCTGCTGTGAAAGTCTTGATTCTCATTCAACTACTGCTACTTGTACTGATTAACAAGAAACTAGAAACCCTTCAGCCTTCCATGTAGGTAAGTTCGGCCTGGAGGACTTGCAAAAAAAATCCCAAAGCATTTGGAGAGCAGAGTATCCCTCGAGGAAAGAGGTTGCATGCTGAAGCCATTCAAATAAGACGTAAGAGCACATCACATCCTCTCACCCTGGAAAAGGATCACAGAAGTTGGCATGTGGGAGACAAACTTAATGACCTCACAGTTCTGTCCAAGACCAACTCTGCTTATCTACTTCTAAACATCAACTTGTTTAAAAAAAATCCTACATTTTCTTAAGATAGGAATACTGCAAAAGTGAGTGAGAAATGATGGAAGACACATTAATTGAGCCAGAGAGATAACAGGAATTTCCTCAGGAAGGACAAGATCTTAGTAGCCAGGCTAGACTGATATTAGAAAAAAGAAAGAAAGAAAAGAGAAAATATGCCCATAGATAATAGCTCTTTACAATGGAACTAGGGAAAAAGAGGACATCCTGATTGTTACTAGCTCAGGGATACAGATGCACCCAGATAATCAGAAGTATAAATAATACTAATAATAAACATGCTTTTAGCACTTATGTGTATCAGGTGTTATTCTGAGTCATTTTTAGTTTTTTAAAACGGATGTTAAATTGGTATTTATCCCTGGTTCCTGATACAGAGCTCCTAAAACCCTCATATTTCCTAAGTGATAGGAGTGATAGGAGTATGTTTGGTTTGTGGGCTCCTTGATATCTTCAGGATGGGAACTGGTCAGAGAAAGACTAAGCCTTGATCAGAAAACTGAAGCTTTCAGCTCCAAATCCCAATCACCATGTAGGAAGAAGGGCTGGAGATTGAGAAAATCATCAATGGCCAATGATTTTATCAATTTAACCCATGCACTGATATTACCACTGCTGCTGCTGCTGCTGCTAAGTCGCTTCAGTCGTGTCCGACGCTGTGCGACCCCATGGACTGCAGCCTACCAGGCTTCTCCATCCATGGGATTCTCCAGGCAAGAACACTCACAAACACCTCTAAAGCCATAGCACCCACATGCTGGGAGGGTGGGACAACCCAACTCCATGGAGTCAGAGGGTCTTGCACTCAGGTCCCTTTCAGACCTTCTCTCATGTACCTTTTCATCTCGATGATCATCTGTATCCTTTATGCTGCTGCTGCTGCTAAGTCTCTTCAGTCCTGTCCGACTTTGTGCAACCCCAGAGATGGCAGCCCACCAGGCTCCCCAGTCCCTGGGATTCTCCAGGCAAGAACACTGGAGCGGGTTGCCATTTCCTTCTCCAATGCATGAAAGTGAAAAGTGAAAGTGAAGTCGCTCAGTCGTGTCCGACCCTCAGCGACCCCATAGACTGCAGCCTACCAGGCTCCTCCATCCATGGGATTTTCCAGGCAAGAGTACTGGAGTGGGGTGCCATTGCCTTCTCTGGTATCCTTTATAATAAACCAGTAAATATAAGCTTAGTGACGTCCTGAGTTCTGTGAGCCACTCTAGCGAATGATCAAACCTGACATGGGGGTTGTGGGATTGCCTGATTTATAACTGGCCAATCAGAAATGCGGGTGACCTGATGCTTGCTACTGGTGTCTGAAGTGAGGGCAGTCTTGTGGGACTGAGCCCTGAAGCCTGTGGGGGTTTGACACTAACCCTCAGTAGTTAGTGTCAGAGTTGAATAGAATTGTAGGACATCTATTGGAATGTTTGAGAATTGGTTGATATGAAATAAAAACCTCTCCTTTAGTGTCAGAGAGAACCTGACAGAGATTCAAGTTCATGTGGTCTGACTTTCAAGATCTCCATGAGCAAACTGCATGTATCCCTCACACCAAAGTTTCTAAGACTCACTGAAAGCTGCAGTTAGGGGGTAGGTAATGAAAGCAATTGGAGATGTTCCAATGGGTGACTTTAAAGGTTTCACTAGGTGATACAAGGAAATGTGGACACATTTAAAAGGGAAAAATCAAGAAGATCCTGGTAAAATACTGCAAGAATTATTACTGAATTCCAGCACAGTAGTTAGTGTGTATAGGAATGCAGACATGTCCTGTGTTCTGAAACTGCAGCCCAGGGGATGGCCGGGGAGGGCAGGAACACACGCTGGGAAAACAACACCTCAGAGGGTGATGGAAAGATACCTCTCATAGAGTTGGACTCCTCAAAGGGATTAAAGGTGAGCAGAACCTGTCTGAACAATGGAAGCCTTGGACAGACCCAGAGCAGGCAAATTCTTTACCATCTGAGCCACCAAAAAGGTACTGTAGCACTTGGTGCCTTTTATGCTGTTCAGAGGTGCTCATTGTCAATACTGGTGAGTTTCACTGGACGGTGTGGTTGA
>NW_011494877.1:786083-820987 GCF_000754665.1 Bison bison bison | reverse complement strand
GTGTGGTTGATTTTCATGAGAGAGATGGAATTTGGGCTTGGGGTGTCACCTGGACATAATGAATGGACCCTATGATTTATCCAGAGGAATCCAGAAGCATGAGATAAGCTGGGTCCCATGAGAATATGGGCTTCTCTTGTGGCTCAGCTGTTAAAGAATCTGCCTGCAATGCAGGAGACCTGAGTTTGATCCCTGGGTTGGGAACATCCCTGGAGGAGGAAACGGCAACCCACTCCAGTATTCTGGCCTGGAGAATTGCATGGACAAAGGAACCTGGCGAGTTACAAGCCATGGGATCATGAAGAGTCAGACATGACTGAGAGATTAACACACACACACACACATACGGGAGAATAAACAAGGTCAATGTTTCTCCCAAGCACTTGGCCCCTTACAACTCCTCTTGCCTACCTACCCTCACACTGCCCAGAGCGGTCTGGGAAGTATACCTAAGGCTAGAAGCCAGAGATTGTGCCTCCCTGTGTCTGACTGGCTCAGACAGTAAATCCACGGCTCTCTTTGTCTAGTCACTGTTGGAATCTTCTGCAAGGCATGGGAGGAGCACAGCCTCACTCCTCTCCGGGCCTCTGGTACAAAGATGTAGGGTAAAGCACCTTCCTTGCCTCACCCAGTGACTTCCTAAGACTAAGCTCTTGTGCCATCCTTCATGCTGAATATTTCCAGAAAGGAGGCCATATTTTGGATAACAAAGGGTGGTTGGAACATTGGTGTCCGGCTTTATTGTTCAAGTAGGGGAGATCATGGAAGTCTACAAGGAGAAGCAGGTAGAAATCTATGGGGGAGGTGAGGGTGCGAAGTGCTGAGTGTATCAGATTTTGTGATTTTTAATGCTTTAGACTTCATCTGAAGTAACTGCTGGCCACTAGACCTGACCCTTCTAGAGAGCAATATACATGGGAGAGACTTTCCCAATGGCCAGGTAGGCTGCCTTGAGGAACAGCAGCTCTCCCTTCATAATGACCATGGGCTGAGTACTGAAGTCAGGAGTTTAGACAACAACCGAATGTGAAGACTGTTGAGGGGGTAGTACTGGGTGGCTCAGCTCTGGCCCCCGTTGTTATACCCCTTTCTGGGTCTTCTCTACTGAAGAGTAACAGAGCCAACCCTGGGATGTTACTGAAAATGTTTTTCTTGGGAGTCTGTCCTGTGCAGTAAAACAGCTCTGTGGACTTGCCTTTTCTCTAATTCTGGAGCACTAGGTGTGATGAGACGGCCGACTACTCAAGGAGTTTTTGTGTGCTGTTATTGCCAGGAAGCGGCTGCCTAGACAGGGACCACTTTTCCATCCTTCTGCCCACCCCTCAACTCCTGCATTTAGGAATATGAATGGAAGGGAGCTCTTGGTTAAGGCTTTCAAGAAGTGTTGACCCTTCTACACACTCTTTCCCTCCTGCAGGAGGACTACAAATTCCTGCAGGCTGAAGGAACTGGATCCCCGAAGCACTGCATGAAGACAAGGCATCCTGACAAGGAACGTTTGTTGGGGGCTATTACCATTATTAGTGAGAAACAGATTTGTACTGAATTTGAGGCACCAGAGTCTTGGTCTACTACAACAGTTTAGTAGCACTCTTAAGTAATAAACTAGGTGGGTGGGCGAGGTTCACAATTCTCCAGGCAACTAAAGGACGGAGTGGTCTAACACTACCTTGTATACCCAAACTTCCATAAATGTGCTCCCATGTTTAGATTTGCAGAGGAGACATGAGGTCTCCATTTTGACTGCTGAACACAGTCTCCAAATCTACCTTGGCAAGACAGCTTTATACTTTTGAGGCCACTGGGCCCTTAGCTTATCTGTTAAGAAAAATGATGATTTGATCCCCCCATGATGGTCCATTCTTTTCATCTGTTTTCTATTGATTAGAATCATGATAGGGATGAAAGGGTGAGTGATTGGCATTTTCAATATAGACCTGCCTCTCTGGGGCTTCGGGCAGAGCCTCCTGAAGCTTAAGGCGTTAAGAATGAGAAAATGATGCATGTGATGCCTCCAGAGGAACAATATGAGGAATGGCAGACAAGAAGCTGCATCCCATGCTATGCACAAAAAATGGTGTTAAGGGCCTGGAAGCAGACTTAGGTGTTGAAGGCTGAAGTGGTGATCCAGAGAGAATCCTCTGAGACATTAAACTCTGTAACAGACCACAACCCCAAAGGTCAGGGGCTCATTGCGAGTGTAGACAAACCACTGCAAGAGATGACCACACGGGATGGCAGACGTAGCACACGGCAGGCGTGTCTGCCTAGTGGAGTAGAGTCTGGCATACTTCTCAGAGCCTAGAACTGGGTGGTTCTTCTAACTGAGATTCATTCCTTCCCCTGCAGCATCTTTCTGGTACCACAATTTTCCTTATGACCAGATCAAAGCAGACCAAGAGAAGGAAAGGAAAGCCAGTGGACGACGGCTGTGACTCAGAAACTTGTAATTTATTATGGAACATCACCCTAACATTTTAACTGGTATTTGGCTGATAGCTGCTGATCACAGACAAGCGGACAAAATTGGGTGCTCTGCCTTCCTGCAGCACAGCTAATATTCACACGTAAAAAATCCTTCTTTCCTTCCTTCTCTCCCTCCCTTCCTTCCTTTGTGGGTGAGGTAAGTAACTCAATTTGTCCCACTGCAAATGCAGACTTTAAAATGATGAGGGCCACAGTTTAAATTATAATCCACATTAAACTAAATCATAGTTTGGGGAAAGAGAAGTTATCAGCAGGTAAGAAAATAAATTTACACCAAATACAAGTATATATTTTTTTTTTGCAACAAAAGAAACTATTTATTTGGAATATGCATTACCAGTACAAATTAGGAGACTGTAAAACCTACACCGTGTTAGTATCATTAGAGAACACAAAATTTCAGTTGGAATCAAAAGGGACAGAAGCCTGTGCTCTCACAGAAGCAGAAAAGCTTAAAATTTCAAAACCAAAACAGAGCAGAGCTTTGCAGGTTTATACTCTGAATAATAAGAACGGGGGAGGAGGAGTGGGAGAATAAAACCAACAACCAAAGGAAAGCACTTCAAAATAACTGAAAACGCCCAAGGAAAGAAAGGAATAAGAGAGAAAAGGGGAAAACATTGAATGTTTTATTAATTTTAACAAAAGGAAAAAAAAATGTTTACAAAAAAATAAAAGAGTCCAGAAAGCTTTGAGCTAGGGATTGAAATCATATAGATGATGTGAAAAGGTCGTCATCATTGTTTTGTTATGACTTAAAAACAAGAGTGCATGCATTAGGGTAGAGACACTTCCTAAAGTGTTGCTCACTTTTTTTGCTTAGGTTCTGGCTGCTTTCTGAATGCTTACTCACTTGAGGAATGAAAACCATTTAAATTAAGTTTCTCCAGATAACATCGTTTTCTTTTCTCCCCTAACTTAACAAAAATATTCCGAATCAAGCCAGTTTGACAATCTGCTTTAAGCAGCTGCCTAAATCAGAAGTTAGCGAGAGGTGCACTGCCCGTGAGACCAGCATAACCGCTCAGCACTGGGGCACAGCACTGAGTCTGGCTGAAAATACCTCCGGGCTGAATGGCTCTCGGGACAGCTTCCTGGATCTAGTCTCCTCAGCTAATGGTACACACCCCACCAGTGAAATGGTACACAATTTCACTCCTGTGAAATTCCTCTGGAAGAAAAAAATCCTCTCTAGTTGGAAAGGCTTTGTGGAAAGTTGTTATCAATCAGGAAGAAAGAAAAGAAAGCATTTTAATGTGACATTCACAATCAACCAAGGCAAAAACTTCTCCCTACAATATAAAAAGTTACCCTGGACCAATTCCTTGAAGTGTTAAAGGTCGAAAAAAGCAACTTCAAGTCTCTGCATTTGTTTTTTTCCCCAGGGACTTTGGAATGCCACAGTCCAGAATTACAGGTGAGTCATGTGACGTCATTGTGGGGCTTGTCTTTGAAGTCAACTGAATTCCAAAGCAAACAGAAGTACATGGAAACAGCCTATTCTACAAAGGTCATCTTTTCACATCACCTCGGATACATATTTAAGAAATAAAAACACCAAGATCATAATCCTGAAAATTAAAAAAGCACCCTCCCATAAACAAACCAAAAATAACACAATTTTTTGTTTTTATAGTTTAAAGAGCAGGATAAAGAAAAGTAAAGAATTTATTTCTGGGTCTCAAAGTTAATAAACATAATAACATGTTAGGCTGTACCTATTATGCTCACTATTCCAAACTTTTTTTTTTTTTAGTTTACAAAATGAATTACTGTCACTTTTAAACATTGTGAAACAGGAAATGGATGTGCACAACTCGACACTTTTCTAGCATTCTTGAACTAATTCACAAATGCAAGAAAATAAAAGAAAAATGGGGGAAATGGTGAATGTAGGTAGTTGGGTGTTAAAAACTAATGCAGGAATGATGTGCATTGTCACAGAAAGAAGAGGGGAAATTCCCCATCCTGTTTTGCGTGCTAAGAGGGTCATTTTTAAAATTTTTATTATAAACACTATTAAATTCAGACCGCTTTTTTGGTTTTTTTTTTCTTTATCTGAATATACAAGAACATTCATTATCAAATGTTCATCATCAATACTACAAAGAACGAGACACAAGTCGCAAGAAACAATGGAAAATGTTAATAAAGCTGAAAGAATCGTTGAGTATTTTTTTGTTTTTTTTTTAAGTTTTTTTTTTTAAATTTGAGTTTCTGTAGTTTCATCTTTTTTTGGTATCGAAGTCAGGTTTTTCTGGGCAGAAAAATAAAACTCAGAAGGCAAGGGGGGCAAGGAAAGATACGTGAGAAAAGGCAACTGGCAAATAAAAAACACTACCAGCAAAAAAAAAAAAAAGTAAAGAAGGTGCCACTTGGCAAAACTACTGCACAGGAGTCAATTCCACACCAGGGGGAGGAGTTAGGGATGAAAAGAAGGGTGTGATGAAGAGTCACAAGGTGGGCAAGCCTTAGGGCGAGTTTTACTTCTCAGGGGAAGTCGGCTGCGGGGAAAACGGGGTACTCCCACTTCCATCAGAAAATGAAGGAATCTTGGGGCACATTTTGGTATCTGTATGACTGACCTAGTAAGAATTCCCAGGGAACTGTATTTCCAGAGAGGCGCTCTTTCCATACCCAACCTTCCGCGGTCAGCATTCTCATGCCTCCCTTAATACAAAAAGAGCTGGTGGCCGCCATGTCCGATGTGATCATGGGTGAGGAGGGGAAGGTAAAGAGCGCCGTGTGACGAGCTGGGCAGGGACGACACAGTGAGGGGTGAGCGTCAGTGCAAACTACTGCAGGGAGAGAAACTGCCTGTGCAAAGGTGGCACCACTCTGATCTCTTTCATCAGCTTAAAATGGTGATCATTCAAACCAAATCTGCAATCATCCTTCCTGTTTCCAAGAGAACCCTTTTGTGTCAAGATCTTAAGTACTTTGCCTCAAGTCAAGGGGATACAATCCTACCATATGCCTGTGTGGGTAGTTTCAATAGATCCCTGTCACTCAGACCAAGTTCTTCCCTGGTTCTAATCACTGCAGAATGGTCACAAGATGGTTCCTTCCAGGAAGCCTCTTTATTAAGCTCTGTTCTGATTATGGCACAGGTTAGAAGACACAGTCTTCCTACTCCTCTTAGCCATCCAGGTATGATGCCATCTTGCCAAATATTTACTTTTTGCATTTCCTTCAAATACACATACCTTCTGCTTGCTTTCCCCTACCTCCCAACACCCACACACAGGAGCATTTTCTAATCATTACCGTAGTGCCATGCAGAATGTCCATGACCTTGTTAGCTGGTCATCCCCACCCCTCAGGGCTTTATACCTCTCCCAGAGGCTTTCTCAAACACAGCAGATGCAACAGGGGACTAAGTGCTTATGAGGCCACATGTTGGATTCTAGTACAAGCTAAGAGAACCAGATCACATTTTTCCAATTTAGAAACTTATCTCTATTCTAAGAAACCAGCCAGGCCTAAACAAACAAAGAGAAGCAACAACACTGACTCTGCTCTTTGTCCTCAAGGTGACGACCTCAGGCATTACTGCTAATCGAAAGTTACAACAGGAAAACCATGTATCCTCCCAACAGGGCATGGGCCAGTTTATCTTAGGGAAGCTACTTCCCCTGACTTCACAATTATATATTGGGTATGAATGAAATCAATTTCTTCAGTCTCTTGGTGAGCCAGGCATAACCCCCATTTTACAGATGAAGAAAATGAGGCACCAAGAGATCTGAACACTTCCCATTTAACCAAGTAACAGAGCTGCCATCTTTTCTTCTGGCACAGTTGGCTACGAAGTTCAGGTAAAATTAGAAAACAGTGTAATAGTACATACTCCTCACTCTTAGATATTCCCAGGGAATAAAAATCACAAATGATTTAACCAAAAGCACGACCTCCCTATTCCCCATCACTCTCAGGTCTTCTGCATAAGTAAACAAAAAGTTTGTCTCAGCCATCTTCTTAAACAACTTTCTCCTCCAGGACAAGAATGTGGTGCCATATGACACTTTGGATAATTAATGCACTGTCCCTAACACAAACACAAAAACGAAACAGAACCAAATCCACTGCAGACACTGGAAGTACTGTGTGTGGCTCCCCAAGAGCTCCAGAAGTGGTGGGAAAGCCAACGGTTTAGGAAACTAACCTTCACCATGTTCAAGTCCTGTGTATGTCATTCTGGTGTGTGCATGCTGGGGGCCCGGAAGCCCCAGGCACATACTGCTTCTCTATGTCAGTGACCTTCACTCAGAGTGGTTGTATTGCTCTCCTGCGCTCATAAGGTGTAATGTTATGGTTACTAACATAGGTATTCATATGTGGCATGTGACTGATTTGGGGCAAGTGAATGTGTGTCTGTGCACGGGTCTACATGTTCGTATACCTGTGTGTGTGGGGGGAGGGGTGGGATAAGGTGAAGGGTTGCAGGATAAGAGCCTTCCGCTCCTTAGGGATGCGTTCACCACCATGCCTAACTCAGACCTGGTTCTGTAGTAGGCGCTGAACATTGCTTATAGCATGGTCTCCAAAGACTGTGCCTCTTGAGACCAAGAGCTGTCATTGGAAAGATGCAAAAGCCTCTAAGAATCCTGCCCTTCTTGCTCCTCAAGCCCTCTTTTGCTACCTGACTTCCTGCCTGGGAATCAACCTGGTGGGGGTAAAACCAGAAACTGTGGCACTTGCAGAAGCCCAGCAGTGACAGCCCCCAGTGAATACCTGGGGCGAGAAGGAAGAGGAGGAATTGTGTCCTAAGCAGTACTGTCCTCAGGGAAGGAAGAGCAAGAAGAGGCAGGGTGGCCTGGAACGAGCAGGGCAACGTGGCGTATTCCTGCCAAGAGGTAGTGAGAGTAAACGAGAGAAACAGAGAAGGGCTGCCCATTAGCAGAGGGAGGGAGGGACCAAGGGAGGGAAATCTGGCTCCTCAGACCACCAGCAGGAAAATATACAAATGCTTTTATTACGCTCTTTGTGTTTTCCTCTTTAAATTCCTAGAATTGTTGAAAATATCCTTCAGGGATGTAAGAGAGGGCAGGGACCCAGGGAGTCTAGGACAGAGGGAAAGGGGCGGGGAAGATGACGGACACCAGGCTAACAGCTGGAGGCAGGGAAGGGTGGCTTCTACCCAGAAAAAAAAAGGGGGGGAAGAGAGTATAAAGAAGTGTCCAGATTGGCTGAAATAGCATCCCAAAGAAGAGAAGAGAAGGAGACTCTTATTGTGTTTGCTGATTGCTTCGACCTCCAGTCTGACCGCTTCAGCGTTGAGAAACCCTCCCTCCTGGCCCTGCCTCGACTGGAGCACAGGGTCAGCCGGGATGCGACTGCTGGGAGATCAGTTGGAGGTATCAGAGTGAACACTGCCAGGGCCTTCTGTAGGGGAGGTCACTGATGAAGGGGTAGTAGCATCCTGCCAACCTCCATTAGCCTAGAAGGGAAAAAGGGAGAGAAGTCAGTCCTCTGAGATTGGGTGGCTGTTCTGCGCAGACAATGACAATAAGGCAACTGAGGAAAAGGTCTGAGTACAGTGCCTGGCACGTGGGGACATAGCCAACGGATGGCTGTGATTGTGGTCAGTAACATCCGCCCCCCAACCCCACCCGCAGATGAGTTTGGGTCCTCCCAGCAAGCCTCTGGACAGAGTATTGGCACGTCCACTTCTCACAGGCTTTGTAATCCAGTCCAAGCCATCAGAGGGAAATTCTGCATGCTCCAGGATGATCGCGGCTACCCTGCTGGCCAAGGGACCGAGTTCTAGCTCTGACTGGCAATGGTTGGCTATTGGCTCTGGCAAAGCACTCTCCCCTGTTTGGCCTTGGGTACCCCTTTAGAAAAACTGAAAGGGTAGCTTAAACGCTTTTTCAGGTTCTTTCCAGCTCTGGATGTGGTATGTATAATGGGAGCCCAGGCACCTGTTCTATGCAAGGTTCTGTCCTAGACGCTCATAAGCTGAGATACAGTTTATGCCCTCAAGGATGGGTATGAGACAAGCAGACGAATGAACTAGAGTTTCAAGCAGAACCTAATACATGGTACCCCCAGCTGTTATGAAGATTCAAATGAGTGCAACATCTCCTCTTGATGGAGCATCAGCAAAGGCTTCATGGAGGATGACCTCTCTGAGCTAAGCCTTAAAAAGTCCAGAGGGTGATGAGATGAATCAAACAGGTAAAACCATGGTGCCAACACCATAAGGACTGGTCTGTGTGACTGTATCTAAAAGGTGGTGAGACAGGAAGCTACAACTGTGATCTATACTTGTAGATCTTCCTTCTAAGACTCTAAATCCAGATGCAGTAAAACAATAATATTGTTCTAAAAGGATTTGTTTTAATGACCACTCCTTTAAAAAAATATCCCACCATTAAACAGCTGAAGAATGATTTGCTATAGTGGTTGATTCATGACTGTTTATATATTTTAAAGCATTGAACTATAAGTGTGCTAAAAGGCCTCTTTTCCCCAATCACTGTGTTTCTTTGGAGTTAACAGACCCTCAACACTGGAAATGTTAATACTGAACAGACCAGGTTTTAGGCAGGTAAATTATTTTTATTGTACCTTCTCCTTTTATTCCCTCAAGTACATGGGGTACCTGGGGAAGGTGTTATTATTGCCATTTGGGACAGACCATGGTTTCTACTCTAGCATAATCCACAGTACTTAGGAGCATGCTGCTGCTGCTGCTGCTAAATCGCTTCAGTTGTGTCCAACTCTGTGCGACCCCATAGATGGCAGCCCACCACGGTTGGCACTTAACAGATGCTGGCAAAGATCCATTCACATTTCATTCATAAAAAGGCACAGGTGTAAGTGAAAATCAAGCTTCTGGATTACAACTGAGATAGGACACAGGCTTCCTAACCTTTGAACCAGACTCCTTTTTCTCTGCCCTTTCCATCTATTTGGCTCCTTCTATTATTAGTTCACCCAAATCATGCTCCAATTTTCCCAGGAAAACCAAGGCTTTTAAATCAAAGGAGTTCCCACCAGTTACTTCAACACGAGGGTACAATTTTTTCCCACACCTCACTATAAGAGCAGATCTGGACACCAAGAGGGCAAAAGGTCCTGGGCAATGCCAAGAACACATTCCCTCAGTCTTGGATCAATGCATAACTGCTCTCAAGTTCAAATCTCCATCTCGAAACCACCGAGTCAGGCAGCTCCTCCCATTGCCCCTCTCTGTTGGAGGACATTTCCCCTGCTGTTTGTGAAAGAGAGATCAGAAAGAGAGCAATAAGGATTCTTTCTCTTAGAACAGAAGGTTTTGCTTTTGGGATCCAAGACTCAGAATCTGATCAGTATGACCAGAATCAAGGACCGAGTTAATTCAGTTTCCTCATTCAGGGTGGTCACAGCAGCAACAGTATCTTAGCATCCCCTCTCAACCAAGAATACACGTGTTCTTTTGGTACCATTTTTGGCTGAATGACAATAGCAGTTACGTTTATTTTTCCATGAAGAAAATCCTTTAGCATCATTTATCCTTTCAAATGATAAAAGTAAAATTAATGCTTATATAATGTTTGCAAATATAATAATTACACATGCAATATAATATTTGAAAATAGGAAAATTATAGAAAAACAAAGTGTACCACGGCCATAATCCAGAGATAATTACTCTCAGCATTTTGACATGTGTTTTAACAATTTTTTAGTATATTTATCAGATAGACAGATAAATTAATTAACTAGTTAAATAGATGGAAGTGTGTGTGTGTGTGTGTGTCTGTGTCTGTTGAAAGTGAAAGTGAAGTTGCTCAGTTGTGTCCGACTCTTTGCGACCCCATGGACTGTAGCCTACCAGGCTTCTCCATCCATGGGATTTTCTGGGCAAGAATACTGCAGTGGGGTGCTATTTCCTTCTCCAGGGGATCTTCCTGACCCGGGGATCAAACCTGGGTCTCCTGCATGGCAGGCAGACGCTTTACCGGCTGAGCCACCAGGTAGCATGGAATTTTAGGAAACATGCCAGGGGCTCCATAAGTACATCATCATAAGGCAGAGAGTCAGGTGCTTGTAAAGAAGATAAAAGTCATGTATTTTAGACTCCACCTGGTATGAGACCAGCAGGGGAGGGAGCAAATATCCATGATCTAGCATGTGGCACTGCATTGGAGAAGGAAATGGCAACCCACTCCAGTGCTCTTGCCTGGAGAATCCCAGGGACAGGGGAGCCTGGTGGGCTGCCGTCTACAGGGTCGCACAGAGTCGTACACAACTGAAGCGACTTAGCAGCAGCAGCAGAAGCACGTGGCACAAAGACACGGCATTACATTGCTCAGAAATCACCACCACAGCTATTATTGAGTCATACTATAATTCCTTAAAATAACAATAAGTGGTGCCCCAAATGAAGCCATTAGTAAAGAAAATGAACTCCACAGTGTTTCATTAGGAGGGAATTAGCAAAGCAGTGTATTGACTGGAAAGTTCTAGGAGACTTCTTTTTGAGTCATCTCTGAGCTGAAATAACTCAAACAGCAGACATTCGATGTCTTTTCTCCAAAAGTTCTGTTTTCTCAGACCAGTGCACAGGATGCCAGGGGGGACAGAAAACTCACAAATGGTGGAGACAGGAATTAGTTCAGGCTGATACCAAAACTAGCATTGTAATTATGAGAGTTGGTCTGGTAAAGAAAAATATGTAAGACCTTAAAAAAGCCTTATTAAAAATAAAGAAATAAAATGAATCTCTTTAACTGTCATTTTTTCACTCCCCCTCCATTCACAAACACACAGATATAGACACATATGTATACACACACACCTCCGATGGGGTGATCAACAGCTCCAGTGTGCCCAGGACTCAGGGATTTAATGGACTAGGGGGCGTGGAGTCCCAGATCACCCTACCCCAGGGTATCAGCTATGATCCTCAGCTTCTTGCCAAATCCAGGACACTGTAGCCTATGAGTTTCAAGTTTGGTGAACAAAAGTACTTTTTAAAAAGAACGAGTCTCACACAGGGAAATGCTGGAGGATGCTTGTCTCTGAAGGTGCTTGCTACCATGGTGTATCATCTGCTATTGCTGTTAAACCTCCATAAGAACAGAAACTGCGAGCAAACCTCCCCTAACTGGGTTTTCCATAAATCACTTTGGCTGCCTCAGCTGTATCATTCCGCCTTTAATGTAAGACGTTCAGAGGCTGCACCGTCTTGGGAAACAGCTGACCTCGCTTTCTGCCACGTTAACCCCGGGGAGCAATTCCTTCCCTCTTCTTCCACTGTGGGTGAATATTAAGTAGGAAACCCGCCTTTGTGAGTTTATTTATCTCTGGGCACAGTGAAATTGGAAGATGGTCTCATTAACGAACATGGGGTGGATGGGGGTGGGAAAATAAGACTTTCGCTTCAATTTTCCTTCTGCACCTAAATTCCTCCTTCACTCTGATGCAAACTAGCCTTTAAATGGACACACTCACTTTGTAAAATGCTGATGTCAGAAACCACCCTAATGGGTGACAGGGACAGGAATCTGCAAAGCCAAATATGCCCTTTTTATCCCAAAACCTCTAATGGGAGAGAGTTCACATTTACACCCAGTTGTTCAGGTTATTTCTGTAGCCTGTGACCTGGGCAGCAAGACTTGATGTAACATTTAATTCCACTTGGGGAAGCCTAAGTCAGCAGCAGGGTCAACGTGGAACATCATGGGAGAGGAGGCTAATGGAATATCAAATTAGGACAGACTTGCAGCAAATTTTCTAATTAAGAAAATCTGGACTTTCAAAACACAAATTCAAGGTATTTGGGAACAAATCATTTTAGGAACAAAAATGACTACTCTATGTTCTACCCTAATGAATCTGGCACCTAATTTGATAGACACCAAGTTTTGCCACCCCATCTAATGTATCCATGAGGCAAAGCACTCCTGTCGAAGGAGGCAGAGGAAGCTAGTAATGGAGAAGGGGAGGGAGCAATGGTGGGTGGCAAAACCCACACACTCACAAGAGCACAGAACTGCTGTTGAGGACCTGACTTTTCTTTCCTCTGACACCATCCCTGAGTCAGAAGTCAGAAGGCCACCTGCCTCTCCCCCATTGTCGTGGAGCCAGTACTGCTGGTAGCCCAGAGTAGCGGCTGTTGGGCTGAGAACCACTGGTCCCATCCTCCTCTTTTTCCCGCTCTTCCTCTGAGCTTACCTTAGCAGCATTCAGTTGATGCAGAGAATTCATCACCTGATGTGACAGCCCAAGTGAGTCTGGCACTAAGAAACTCTCATTTGCAACCCAGAAATATGCTGAGGTGCCACAAACCGGCTGATGTCAGCACCGAGGCAAGCTCAATCTGCATATGGGCCAAATGCCATCAATAGCAATGCCTTCAGGGTGCGTGAGGAGGTGGACGTGCTCTAGGTCCCCAATCACCCCGGCCCTGCTGGGGCCGGCCAGGAAGAAAAACAGAGAGACGTGGATGCATCCTTCTACCCCCCCACCCCCTCTACACACACACACACACACACACACACACACACAGAGTCACCACTTATCAAGGAAGACATCGGCTCACACAGTGGAGTCACACCCTAGATCCAACACCGGTCCATCAAGATAGGACTATGTTTTCCCGATATGCATCAACTTTCCCCAAGATTATACTGTGAGCACTTACCAAGGAATGCTCTGGGATGAAAAGATGCTATTGGAAAGCCCCTCAAGGGACAGAGGATTCAAAATTTCCCTGGGAAATTTCACAACAGTAAACAGATCCATGCCCATTCCGGTACCCCTCCAATCCTCTCTCCAGCTGCCCGCAGCATGCTCTTTCAAAAGTGTAGTTCTGATCATGTCACCTCTCTGTTTAAACCTTCAATGGCTTCTTACTGGTATCAAGGTGAGGTTCAATGTCCTTATTAGGTCTACCATGTCCTTGACCTTGCTGACTCTCCAACTCAATGCTCACGCTTAATATTCCAATATATCAGTCTACTTAGAAATTCCCACAACAGAGCTAGCATTCCATGCCTGTTTCCTTTCCCTTGAATGTGGTGTCCCACTCATCTATTTTCGTGCTACTCTCATCTTGACTGTTTCTCAAGATTGAATTTAAGTATCCTTGCACTGGTACCTACCCCCGGCAACTTCTCCTTTTCCTACACGTCCTGGAATGTACCCTGGAATTGCACAGCAACTGTGATGCCATACTACCTTTGTCCTTTCACAAGTCTTACTCCCCTACTAGCCCATGAGAACAGGGCTATGAAATTTATCTTTGATTCTAAAGTGCTTACCACAGGGCTTGACACAGCACAGATTTTAATAACGATCTCTTGGAGGAACATAAGAAATAAATAAACCTTTAGTGGCACTGTAACATCCATCCGCCACCACGGGTGTGGACAGACAGTCGGGTATCGGTACCTCCACAGTTCAGTTTAACTCTGTGTAAAGAGCTGTGTACACCTAGAAAATATTCAAGATGCAGAGCAGAGGTAGCACCAGGGTTCAAGGTAGCTCTGACATCTAGAAAGTGAACTTTTCTCTTGCTAATAAGTAGGCATCAAGGAGATCAGGCACTTCATACTTATCCCAAACAAATAACTATGATTCATATTTATATTGTTCTGTTTTCTTTTAGGGGAGAGCAGTTGAGAAAGACACTAGATCCTGCCTATTGCCATTCCATCTCAACAAGGAGTGTTCCCCACTAGGCACAAGGAGGAGGACAATGCCCTACCTTGTGGTCTCCTAGTCACCTCAGGCATCCTGGGGATCAGAAAAAGGTACGGAACAGACACAGTCCCTAAGTGGCCTGTGGGGTTTGCCCATCTTTAGTCTCTCCAGGGCTGAGACCCACATGCAGCTTCAGCTTCTACCTGGGACCTGGGAACGGAGTTGCCAGATAAAGTACAGGATGCCCTGTTAAATTTGAATTTTAGATAAACAACAAATAACTTTTTACTTGAGTATGTCCCATGCAGTATTTTCATTTGCTAAATCTGGGCAACCCTATCTGGGAAGAACATGTACTATCAGCCAAACAATTTGCATTCTGGCCTAGTTTAGATAGAAAAAATGTGCTGTTTTTCTTACTTTGACCTTTTGCACCTGCATCTTCATACAGGGAATCTTCCCTGTGGCTGTGACCACCTCTATCAGGCTAATCAGCTTCTGCTTAAGTTTCCTATTTATCGCAGTTCATTTAAGAATGAGATAGTGACATACACACACTGCTGCTGCTGCTGCTAAGTCGCTTCAGTCGTGTCCGACTCTGTGCGACCTCAGAGACGGCAGCCCACCAGACTCCTCTGTCCCTGAGATTCTCCGGGCAAGAACACTGGAGTGAGTTGCCATTGCCTTCTCCAATGCATGAAAGTGAAAAGTGAAAGTGAAGTCGCTCAGTTGTGTCCGACTCTTAGCGACCCCATGGACTGCAGCCTACCAGGCTCCTCCATCCATGGGTTTTCCAGGCAAGAGTACTGGAGTGGGGTGCCATTGCCTTCTCTGATACACACACTACTATATATAAAACAGATAAACAACAAGGATGTACTGTATAGCACATGGAACTATACTCAATATTTTGTAATAAGCTATATGGGAAAAGAATATGAAAAAATTATATATATATATACACACACATATAATGAAATCACTTTGCTATACATCTGAAACTAACACCACACTGTAAATCAACTATACTTCAATTAAAAAAAGAATGAGGTTGTAACTTGCTCTTACAAATGAAAGCCTGCTCTGGAACTTAAGCCCACCAACTGCCTCATCACATTTCCCCACAGTCGGTCCTCTGCCTGGATTATCCCATGCCACTGGCTTTAGGATTCCTATTTCCATGGCCCTCTGCCAGTTGGGGGTATCCTCTCTGACTGCCACTTACCCCTAGGTCAGTCCCTGGTGACCTTACATCCAAGTGACACCATCATACCCCATGCTAGTCTGATTCCCACCAAAGCCTCTTGAGCCCTGAGATTTTGCTGTGAAAATCTACAAATTAAGAAAGATGAGCAGTGTCATCAGCTATTCCTGGTAGAGAAAAAATACCCTGGAAGAGAACTGACATTAGCAGTCTGAGCGGCTCTGAAGAAACAATAGATTTCCCATCGCCAAAGTGAGACTGCTTCCTACTCTATAGAGGAGCCAACTGAGTGGTTCTGTGCCTTTGCCCGCCCCCTCCTCTGGTCTCTAGGAACCCATATCTTCTTTCATGGCCCGGCCTGAGCACTGCCTCCTTTCTGCAAGTTGCTGCAAGGTAAACCCTCACCAACTTCTCTAAATTCCAGTACGAGTGACCTTTTGAATGTTCATGTTGACATTTAACCACATGTAGCTCTTATTCATGTAAATATCCATGTAAGCACCAGATCTTATTCACTGCAATCCTTTAATTCTTAAGTTCTACAAATATGCATTCAGTGCCCACCTCATACTATGTACTAGGCATACGACGGTAGATACTACACATTTTTAAAAGATGTGGTGTCTGCTCTCATGAGGCTTGCTGTCTTGTGGGAAATAAGACATTCAATACATCATCAAAAGAACACAGATTCCAGATGGTAATAACTGCTGTGAGAGGGAACAGCAGGGATCTGAGGTTGGGGCTTCTGGAAAGTCAACCTAAAAGTGAACAGAAAAATAGGCAAGTAGAGAGCCGGGACACAGAACCCTCCAGGCAGAAGAAGAAATCTGTCCAAAGGCTCTGAGGATCTGAAGAAGATCAGAAAGATGGGGGCAGAGGAGTAGAGTGGTGAGCCCAACAGGGTGCGGCTGGAGAATGGGATGGCTTGCTCATGTCAAGGTCTGCAGGCCAGTAAAGGGCTTTGATTTTAATCCTCAGAGAGATGATAAATCATTAAGTACAGCCATTAGAAGACAAAGATCATGCCTGATCATGCAGCTGCTCAATTAAGTCCTTGAGTTGAATGAATAGAGAAATGAAATCTTCCTTTGGGGCCTGTCCCTGTGACTACAAGGCCATCTGGCTGCTAGTGCCCATGGTAACTTTGTAATTATGCAGGAATCCTAATGGTAATTCTCTTACTTTGGTTGATGAATATATAATAGGACACAAGTCAGTGCAAACTCCTATTCTTACCTTTCAAGCCAGAAACTTAGGACTCAGAAACAAGAATTTGCCAAACTTCATCCCCACTATATACCATAGCTTTTGGACATTTCAAGTTTCAAAAGCTTGTGGTGTGTTACAAGTAGAGCATGGGGGCTACCAATCTCAGGGCTGGAGGCAGACGACTCAGGCTCTTAAGTTCACCTTCAGGGAATCTTTGTGCTGTTTCTCAAGGTGATAGAACCTATGATGCACAAGACCAGCCTCAAATAAGTCTTTCAGGCGATTCTAATCCCTTCTACTCCCAAGCCTCAACTTACCTTACCAAACTTGGTTTTGAACAAGACAAACTCTATTCTTCTGGGGTCATACTTCTGAGAAATCACCATGCGTCCTGCCATCTTTCTAGCTAATACATTATATCTTCCACTGGTGATGTCAACTCCTGGGCTTAGACCTGTATAGTAAGATGGGAACCCCAATCCAAGTTTGTTTGGTATGACTGTGAACTCTCTTACTGCAAATCATTACGTCTAACCTTTTGTGGCACGCACTCAAGGGCACTCAATCAAAACGGCAGCACCGTTACCGTGCACCGTTCTGCCAGTAGCCAGTGACACACGACTGAAAGGCACGTGTATGTCAACTCTGAGATCAAGATCTGTTGTGGCACCTCCGGAGTTTCACCCTTTCCTAATTCATCAGTTGTGAAGGCCCAGAATTAACACTGCCGCGTAAGGCACTTGAGACACAGAGCATGGTCTGGATTGAACCTTTCGTAGCTTGTACAGGCTATGAGGTAGCGTACATTTCCGACTTTAAGGCTGGGATGCTTTGGGATTTCTGTTTGAAGTGCAAATAGGACAGTTATATACAAGGTTTCCATGTCTCACAGACTTAGGGGATCCTTAGGTTAAATGTATACACAGGAAGTGAAAACTTCAAATTTATTTTATTTAACTTTCTAGAGACAAAGAAAAATAAGCTCAGCTTGCTTTAGCTAAATAGAAGTGTCTTTGTGCAGAAAGATATTTATATCTGAATAAACATCCTCTACACCCAGATCTACAAAACCAACACACACACACACACACTTATACACATCTACAAACTGTACAAAAACATGGAAAACTTCCACACACTTTATCATTTTGATGTAGAGCTAATACATGTTCAGAAAATACTTAGAGCACCTAAAACTGTGCATACACACAGAGAAATACTGCAGATGCTGGAAACGTATAGCTCTATTAAGACAACAGATAATTATATTCACTCATATAGCCAAATATGAAAAATTCAAACAAAGGATTTTTTTTTTTAACTCTTAGTATGAATTAACTGATTGGCTGATACAGACAGGCCCAGATTCTTCATTTTATTTTCATGACCTTTGATTTTGCCCTGGCTTTGTTGAAAGGCTGTTATCTACTCAGGGCACTCCCAGGGATTGTATACACACCTGAACAACAAACGGTGGCTCGCTACGAAACACACGTAACTCATGGTGTAAACCGCGAGGCTATTTACCATCACACAGGAAGCTAAAGCCTCTTACACTTTCCTGACCATCCAAGAGACAGCAATTACCCCAGATTATCAGACCAACAATGACATGCTGCGTAAAGAGAGACACCGAGCCAACTTCACATCCCAAAGACTGGCATATTCAAGTACACTTAGGACATTAATAGCAATTTACGTGCCATCACTGAGACAAAGCCACAAAGGCTCCGTTGGCAGCCTCTTATTTTGAAGCCTATTATTTGTGGGAGTTACAGGCTATAATCACAACAGAAACTTTCAAAACCCTTATCTTCCGTGACGCACCAAATCTATTTCAGAGCCATAATTGCCATGTCACAGGAGAGTCTGCTGCTTAATGCACTCAAATGCCATTTAGTGTTTGCAGGGTCATTACAGCTAACAGAAGGATGGGGGTAGGGTGGGATGTTGGGAAGTAGTAGGGGAAAGGCAGATAGAGATCGTTGAGGGGAATGTGCTAGAATGGGGAACGAGGCTCCACTGTGCTTTATTTAGCGGATGATCCTGTTGTTTTGAGAATTCTATTTACCTCCAAAATGAGGGCAAGTGCCTGGAAACTGCATATTCAAGAATGCTGTATTATTTTCACACCACCCCAGATATCTTCAGTGGATGCTGGCAGATAATCTCTTTCATTCCGAGATTCTCATCCAAGTATAAAAGTGGGTTGTTTTTTAAATTTTAATTTTTTTTTCCTTTTAGACTGTCCCAGCAATCTGTGCAGCGGAAATCTTCCAGCTGTGCAGTGGGCTCAGGAGTCTGACTTGGCTCTTCTGTATGTGTTCTGCTAGGGAATGAGAAAGGCAGACAAGGGGACTGATGATGGTGAAATGTCAAAATTTAATCATCTAGAAGAATGTGCTACCTTTCAGATGGTAAAAGAAGATGCAAGGAGACAGATAGAGGCTCCAAAATATGAGAAAACATCTAATCACTCAAAAGACCATTTTTCAGACAAGTTTAGCTAAGGTCATAAGTAAGCTTTTAAATTATATGTAGCTTTATTTCTTCCACCTGGCTATAAACTAGTCAATGACTTACTGGGCAACTCCTAATTCTTAGGGAAATACTAAAGATGGGATAAATCTTCAAGGAAAGTTTTGACAGACTAATGTATCTCCTGGTTCTTTTAGACAACTATTGATTTCTATTTTATAGTCCTGAGTTTTTCCATACACGAGAAATACAGAAAATGTCATGCTAATTCAGATTGCAGCATTCAGATTTCTTTTAAGATCACTTAGTTTTCCTAGGGTAACTATCCAGCTTTCACTCTGAAGAACTTTCCACAGAAACAGACAGAATGAGACCTGGGGCCTTATTCCTCATGCATCCTCCTCCACTGAGAAACAAAATTTTCTCTATTTTCTAAATACTGACCGAGTGAGAAATGGAATTATATCCTTCTTATGTAAGCCTTTGAGTGTTTGAGTGTCTCCTAGGGAGGCATAGGTGAGCAGTGGCAGGCCATGCAGACAGGGGTTTTGGCTGCAGTAGACTTGGGACATGCAGCATGTGGCATAAGCTCTCCTGGGAGGAGGTCACCATTAGACCCACCGTAGAATCGCCAAACAGACAACCCGCAAACTGCAGAACAATTATACCAAAGAAATTCTCATACTGTTAAGAAAGTTTTAGGATAGACAACCTGGGGATCTGGCAAAAGGACTGAAACTCCCAGGGAATTTGACTTTGGAGGCCAGTGGGATTTGATAACAGAACTTCCACAGAACTGGGGAAACAGACTCTTCGAGGGCACAAACAAAACCTTGTGTGCACCAGGACCCAGGAGAAAGGAGCAGTGACCCCACAGGAGACTGAGCCAGACTTGCCTGTGAGTGTCCAAGAGTCTCCAGCAGAGGCGTGGGTCAACAGTGGCCTGCTGCGGGGTCAGGGGCACTGAATAAAAAAGTGCAGGAAAAAGTCCTTTTGAAGGAGGTTGCCATTACTGACATTACCCCTACTATAGTTAGGCCTCAGGCCAAACAACAGAAAGGGAACACAGGCATGCCCATTAATAGAAAATTGCATTAAAGATTTACTGAGCATGGCCCTGCCCATCAGAACAAAACCAGATTCCCCCACAGCCAGTCTCTCCCATCAGGAAGCTTCCATCAGGATAAGCTTATTCTTATCCATCAGAGGGAAGATAGAACGAAACCAAAATCACAGAAAACTAACCAAATGATCACTTGGATCACAGCCTTGTCTAACTCAATGAAACTATGAGCCATGCCGTGTGGGGCCACCCAAGACGGATGGGTCATGGTGGAGAGTTCTGACAAAATGTGGTCCACTGGAGAAGAGAATGGCAAACCACTTCAGTATTCTTGCCTCGAGAACCCCATGAACTTTCAAGGTCAGTAGGTGCCCAGTATGCTACTGGAGATGAGTGGAGAAATAGCTCCAGAAAGAATGAAGAGACAGAGCCAAAGTGAAAAAAACGTGCAGTGGTGGATGTGACTGGAGATGGAAGTAAAGTCCAATGCTGTAAAGAACAATATTGCACAGGAACCTAGAATGTTAGGTCCATGAATCAAGGTAAATTGGAAGTAATGAAACAAGATAGCAAGAGTGAACATCGACATTTTAGAAATTAGTGAGCTAAAATGGATGGAAATGGGCAAATTTAATTCAGATGACCATTACCTCTACTACTGTGGGCAAAAATCCCTTAGAAGACATAGAGTAGTCCTCATTGTCAACAGAAGAGTCCGAAATGTAATATTTGGGCGCAATCTCAAAAATGACAGTATGATTTCTGTTCGTTTCCAAGGCAAACCATTCAATATCACAGCAATCCAAGTCTATGCCCAAACCACTAATGTCGAAGAAGCTAAAGTTGAATGGTTCTATGAAGACCTACAAGACCTTCTAGAACCAACACCAAAAACAGTTGTCCTTTTCATCATAGGGGATTAGAATGCAAAAGTAGGAAGTCAAGAGATACCTGGAGTAACAGGCAAGTTTGGCCTTGAAGTACAAAATGAAGCAGGGCAAAGACTAACAGAGTTTTGCCAGGAGAATGTACTGACCATAGCAAATACCCTCTTCCAACAACACACTGTACACATGGACATCACCAGATAGTCAATACCAAAATCAGATTGATTATATTCTTTGCAGGCAAAGATGGAGAAGCTCTATACAGTCAGCAAAAACAAGATCAGGAGCTGACTGTGGCTCAGATCATGAACTCCTTATTGCAAAATTCAGAATTAAATTGAAGAAAGTGGGGAAAACCACTAGACCATTCAGGTATGACCTAAGTCAAATCCCTTATGATTATACAGTGGAAGTGGCAAACAGATTCAAGGGATTAGATCTGATAGATAAGAGTGCCTGAAGAACTACGGACAGAGGTTTGTAACATTGTACAGGAGGTGGTGACCAAGACTATCCCCAAGAAAAAGAAAGGCAAAATGGTTGTCTGAGGAGGCCTTACAAATAGCTGAGAAAAGAAGAGAAGCAAAAGGCAAAGGAGAAAAGGAAAGATAAACCCATCTGAATGCAGAGTTCCAAAGAATAGCAAGGAGAGAACAGAAAGCCTTCCTCAGTGATCAAAGCAAAGAAATAGAGGAAAACAATAGACCGGGGAAAGACTAGAGATCTCTTCAAGATAATTAGAGATACCAAGGGAACATTTCATGCAAAGATGGGCACAATAACAGAGAGAAACAGTAAGGACCTAATAGAAGCAGAAGAGATTAAGAAGAGCTGGCAAGAACACATAGAAAAACTACAAGAAAAAGATCTTGGTGACCCAGATAACCATGATGTGTGATCATTCACCTAGAGCCAGACATCCTGAAATGCAAAGTCAAGATAGTGGAGGTGACGGAATTCCAGTTGAGCTACTTCAAATCCTGAAAGATGATGCTGTTAAAAGTGCTGCAATCAATATGCTAGCAAATTTGGAAAACTCAGCAGTGGTCATAGGACTGGAAAAGGTCAGTTTTCATCTTCATCCCAAAGAAAGGCAATGCCAAAGAACGTTCAAACTACCATACAATTGCACTCATCTCACATGCTAGCAAAATAATGCTCAAAATTTTCCAGGCCTTCAACAGTACATGAACTGAGAACTATCAGATGTTCAACGTAGATTTAGAAAAAGCAGAGGAACAAGAGACCAACTGCCAACATTCGTTGGATCATAGAAAAAGCAAGAGAGTTCCAGGAAAACATCCACTTCTGCTTTACTGACTACACCAAAGCCTTTGACTGTGTGGATCTCAACAAAGTATGGAAAATTCTTAAAGAGATGGGAATACCAGACTCCTGAGAAATCAGTATGCAGGTCAAGAAGCAACAGTTAGAACTGAACATGGAATAACAGACTTGTTCCATATTGCGGAAGGAGTCCATCAAGGCTGTATACTGTCACCCTGCTTATACAAATGAAAAATGTTCAATCATTAGTAAATCAAAGAGATACAAATTAAATTAATCTAAAAATGAGATGCCATTGTATAATGTGATAATCGACAAAGACTGAAAGACTGCTAAAACATTGTTACTGAGAATATGAGGAAATGGAAAGGATCAAAAATGCTTGTGGGAACCATAAATTAATAGGCATTTCCAGGAGAAAAGTTTACCGTACATCACAAAGGCCTTAGATTTTGTCATATCCTTTGATCCAGCAACTCCATTTCTTAGAATTTGTTCAAGGAAATAATGCAAAATATGCACTGAATTTCCTGTACTATGATGTTTACCATGGTGTTATTAATAATAGTGATAAAAAAGAAAAAAGCTTAAATGTTATACAGTAGAGACTGATTAAATAAATTATGGACTTTCCCAGTAACAAGCTCTTATGCAGCTATTAAACTTATGTTTGAGAAGAATGTTTAATGATACGGAAAATATTCATAATATATTTTTAGTAAAATAAGTAGGTTACAAAATGATGTGTTCCATATGATCCTAACTTTTGTACACCCACACAAAACATACTTATACACAAAATGCTAGGAGGCTGCCAAGCATAAAGTTAACAGTAATTTTCTTCTGTGTGATTTTGTTGCATTCTCCAAATTTTCTACATTAAATATTGGTAATAAAAAAGTAAATGTAAAATTGAAACAAAATAGGAAGGAAAGTTCATATCTCATTTAGATCTTTGTCTTGCATGTCTGAAAGGGCATGGCCAACCTCCAGAGCTCGTTGGGCAAAAGACCAGCGCAATTAACGGTCTAATGTAGGTCTGAGGAAGAAAGATAGAGGTTAAGAGAGACTCTTTTGCCTGGAGAAGAAAGCGTTAGCAGGTGATTTCACGACTCTCTCAAAATATAATTACCTGTGAAGAGTATTAATCAGTTGTTTTTCCCATTCTACAAAAATAGGGTCAAAGGAAGGAGGTTAAACATAGCAATTAACTTGGACGAGATGGAGAGTTGCTTGAGAAGAAGCTCTTGATCTCCTTTTTGTTTTCTGTGTCCCAATGCCACAAAAATTACTAGTTAATAATAAATTCCAAGCAAATGCCTGCTGATCTAAAGAGTGAATGAATGAATAAATGAAGGAATTACAGATTAAGCTCAAGTCCTCAGAGACAACACCTGTCCCAGAGAAAAGAGGAAGAGAAGAAACAGCAACAGATATCTGGTCTTTGAACACACCCATTAAAGAGTTCTCAGGGGAAATAGTAAAGATTACTGGGTAACAGGATATATATGTAAGTTGGAGGTAAAAATGGGTACAAGGATGTGATAAATAGAAATAAAAAGAAGGAAAACCATTCTCTAAAGGGAAGACTCTGGACCATAGAAACACAAAAACATGTAGCAGTTCCAGACAGACAGAAAATCCAGCCACAAGCTGCTTACTCATTTACAACAATAAAATAAGAATAAAAGTAAAGAAAAACCTCTTGACAATAGGTTCAAGTAGTTCACTGCAAAAAGCATGCATTATGAACCGCTGGGTACCAGGTCTGCATTGCAGGCTGAAATCCAAAACTAGAATCCTCTTCAGAAACCTTGGGCTGAGAGGAAGTAAAGAAGCAACTATTCTCCAATACAAAATATAAAGTTAAAAAAATAAAATGATAAACAACAAGCCTCCCCTGTATAGTACATGGAACTCTGTTCAATAATCTGTAATAAGTAAATGTGGAAAAAAAAAAACTTGAAAAAGAATAGATACATGTATATGTATAACTGAGTCACTTTGCTGTGTGCTTGAACCTAACACAACATTGTTAATCAATTACACTTCAATATAAATTAAAAATTTAAAGAAAAAAATAAATAGAGAAAATATTGCCAAAATCCAGATTTCTGGTCTCTTTAAAAATAGATAAAACAGAACTCCCATTCCAAGCCCAGTGCAGTAAGTATATACTATGTAGCAACTAGAAAGAACTTCTGGGAGAAGATAATCCTCATCTAAACCCTGACCTGCCTCTTGAGAAATCTGTATGCAGGTCAGGAAGTAACAGTTAGAACTGGACATGGAACAACAGACTGGTTCCAAATAGGAAAAGGAGTTCGTCAAGTCTGTATATTGTCACCCTGTTTATTTAACTTATATGCAGAGTACATCATGAGAAACGCTGGACTGGAAGAAACATAGGCTGGAATCAAGACTGCCGGGAGAAATATCAATAACCTCAGATATGCAGATGACACCACCCTTATGGCAGAAAGTGAAGAGGAACTAAAAAGCTTCTTGATGAAAGTGAAAGTGGAGAGTGAAAAAGTTAGCTTAAAGCTCAACATTCAGAAAACGAAGATCATGGCATCTGTTCCCACCAATTCATGGGAAATAGATGGGGAAACAGTGGAAACAGTGTCAGACTTTATTTTTCTGGGCTCCAAAATCACTGCAGATGGTGACTGCAGCCATGAAATTAAAAGACGCTTACTCCTTGGAAGGAAAGTTATGACCAACCTAGATAGCATATTCAAAAGCAGAGACGTTACTTTGCCAACAAAGGTCCGTCTAGTCAAGGCTATGGTTTTTCCTGTGGTCATGTATGGATGTGAGAGTTGGACTGTGAAGAAAGCTGAGCACTGAAGAATTGATGCTTTTGAACTGTGGTGTTGGAGAAGACTCTTGAGAGTCCCTTGGACTGCAAGGAGATCCAACCAGTCCATTCTGAAGGAGATCAGCCCTGGGATTTCTTTGGAAGGAATGATGCTAAAGCTGAAACTCCAGTACTTTGGCCACCTCATGCAAAGAGTTGACTCATTGGAAAAGACTCTGATTCTGGGAGGAATTGGGGGCAGGAGGAGAAGGTGACGACAGAGGATGAGATGGCTGGATGGCATCACTGACTCAATGGACGTGAGTCTCAGTTAACTCCAGGAGTTGGTGATGGACAGGGAGGCCTGGCGTGCTGTGATTCATGGGGTTGCAAAGAGTCGGACATGACTGAGTAACTGATCTGATCTGATCTGAAACTTTTTTTGTTTACATTTTTTAAATATCCTAAGTATTTTAATAAACTTGAATTAAATAAGCTAATGCATTTAAAATGCCTAACACATGGGAAGAAGTCAATAAGTGTTAGTTATTAATACAATTATTAAATGTCATTTTAGTCTGTTAATTTTCTCTTCTTATTGATTTTTAATTGTTCTTTAATTTGCTGCTTTATACTACTTCCTTATTTTATTACTACTTGATCTGTTTTATAATTTTTGTAAGTATGTTCTCAGTGGATGCTATTTATTTCAACCACTCATTCTAGCTTATTTTATGTTTTAATTGTTCTCTTTACTGCTCGTGTATCATAATTGCCTGCAACCTTCGTTTTGCCATTTCACATGCAATTTTCTCCATCTCTTGCTATTTTTATCCTTTCATTGCCTATTTTCTTCTTAATTATGTTTCTCTTATTTCCTGGATCTTTATAATTTGCCATTATTTTCTTCTGTTTTTTAGTCTCATTCATCCACAGATGAATAAAGCTTGTTAGGCTGAGCGCCGAAGAATTGATGCTTTTGAACTGTGGTGTTGGAGAAGACTCTTGAGAGTCCCTTGGACTGCAAGGAGATCCCACCAGTCCATTCTGAAGGAGATCAGCCCTGGGATTTCTTTGGAAGGAATGATGCTAAAGCTGAAACTCCAGTACTTTGGCCACCTCATGCAAAGAGTTGACTCATTGGAAAAGACCCTGATTCTGGGAGGGATTGGGGGCAGGAGGAGAAGGGGACGACAGAGGATGAGATGGCTGGATGGCATCACTGACTCGATGGACGTGCGTCTGGGTGAACTCCGGGAGTTGGTGATGGACAGGGAGGCCTGGCGTGCTGCGATTCATGGGGTGGCAAAGAGTCGGACACGACTGAGCGACTGATCTGATCTGATCTGATCCATGTACTTTGTTGCACTTATTCATTTAACTCATTTTTGAAAATTTTTACTTATTTCAATTATTAAAAATGCCAAGTATTAAGTGTTGACAAAGAGGGACACTTGGTAGAAGTCCTGGCGCTGTGAAGCAGGGTGGCTCCCTGTTTTCTATTGATCTAGAAAAACTGTTACTTCTATAGTTAATGCCCCAGTTTCCTCAATGCTCGTCTTCCATCTTGTGTATGATAACTGGATCCCTGGCTAAGTTGGCTAACCAAATATGACACAGTAGTGCTATAGAGTAAGCTGTATCCAGGTAAAGACTTTCTATATAATTTTTAGATTTATTTTTAATAAAAGAACTAATCAACCTTAAACCTTCTAGATGCTACCTACCCTGGTAAGATATATAACAGAACAGTCATAACTGAGTTCTTATAGCTCTTTCCCACATCAGCCTGGCCCCAAAATATAAATTATCAGGAAACATAATGGATTCTCTTACTGTAAGGTTCTTACCACCTCAATTAAGCGTTTAAGGACTAGGGTTTCAAGGGTCAGTCTGGATAAAGGGGAAGAACAGAAGCTTTGTAGTTAGACCATTTTGGGTCCATATCCTGGCTCAATCACTGAGTAGCAGTTTGATCTTGGGCAAACCATTTAACCTCTCTCAGTCTCCATTTTCTCATGTATAAAATGGAGATGAGAATGTTTATAAAGACATTGGTCTAAACTGAAAAGTTGAAAGTGTTAGTCTCTCCATTGTGTCTGATTCTTTGCGACCCCATGGACAGGCTCCTCTGTCTATGGAGTTCTCCAGACAAGATTACTGTTGGAGTGGATGGCCATTCCCTTCTCCAGGGAATCTTCTCTAATAGGGAAATGAACCCAGGTCTCCTGCACTGCAGGCAGATTCTTTATCATCTGAGCCTAGATTCTTTACCAGGAAAGCCCCTAAGAAAACTGGAGTGGGTTGTCATAGGGCAGTCAATAAATATTATGAGCTAGTATTCTTAGTATAGACATGGATACTGGTGGAGGCTCAAGTTATCCCCAGAACATTAAGCATGTAATTAATTGTGCTTTTGTTCTTCCACCCCTCGAAAAAGGCACAGAACCCTCAGTTGTTATGCTGGGTCCCTCTATCCTGAATTCTGATGAGAGAGGGACCTGAAACTTCCCTCATCAGAACCTCATCCTCTAACTGTTAGAGCATCCTCTAGGTCTACAGGTTTCCTGAGACTGACTTACACACTCCCAGGCTAGATCAATTTCTGAAGGAGATATATAAATAGAGTATGATTTTAGACAGGTGTGTGAGTTTGAAAAACTAATAAGCTCATAGAAGTTTGGGGGAGGTTTCAGAAAATGAATTTGACTTCAAACTAAAAGACATTAGAGAAGAAAGGGGAAGAAATGGCAAAAGATTAAACGAGGAGAAATGTAATTTCTTACAAGTGAGGAAATCATATTATAATTTAACTTCCAAACATCATTGGTCTCTATATCTATATATTTTGAAAGTTCTTGGTATGGAAGAGGGCTATAAGTCTTAAAAGCCTTAAAAGCAGGCACATCAAGTCAGAACCTAAAGCAAATGTAGAATAAACCATCTTACTCCATTTTAAATGGGCCTGTTTGAGTATGAGATAGAGTGAAGGGGTGGCAAGCAGCTAGGGCTGGAAAGAGGAGGGGAACATCTGACAGGCTGGCAAAGAACAGGCTCTCCTGTGGATAACATGTGCTCAGTTCATGCTTCCTTTTCCTTCTTTTTTGATTGTTTTGTAAACTATGAGAAAGGGGGAGACCCAAGAAAGGGAAGGGTAAGAAATTTAGATGAAACGTAGAGACTATAGGCTTACTGTTTTTACATTTAATTGTGTAAAATTTTACCTCAGAAGAGAAAAAAACTACAGACAAATATCAAACTCCAATAAGTGATATACATACTAGTAGTACTTATTTGGACTAGCAGTATTTATTTATTTATTAGTATTTATTTGAAGTATATGGACTTCCCTGGTGGCTCAGACGGTAAAGCATCTGCCTGCAATGTGGGAGACCTGGGTTCGATCCCTGGGTTGGGAAGATCCCCTGGAGAAGGAAATGGCAATCCACTCCAGGACTATTGCCTGGAAAATCCCATGGAGAGAGGAGACTGGTAGGCGACAGTCCATGGGGTCACAAAGAGTCGGACACGACTGAGCGACTTCACTTTCACTTTCAGTATTTAGGTGAAAGTGCACTGTTGTCTTTGAAATGCATCAAAAAAGGAAAAAAAGATGGACTGATAGATGGGTGGAAGGATACAGAGATGAAAGAAGGATGTACGATGAGGCCAGTGGAGTAAAGCATTAATGACAGAATCTAGGTGGTAGGTATCAGATAAGTTTTGCTATAAAACTCTTCTAAATTTTCTATATGTTGGAAAATTTCAAAATAAAACTGGAAAAATTAAAAAAGAAAAAAAAGAATCTTTAATGCAAAGATAGCTACATAATTCCTTTTCTTAGGGAAGTCTTAGGCAGTATTGAAAGGCTTTACCCACTAGAACAGAGCTTCTCAAACTCAGTGTGCTGAGGAATCATCATGGGATCTGGTTAACACGTGAAATCTGATTTAAGAGTTTGGGTGAGGCTTGAGATTCTTCATTGGTCTCAAGCTCCCAGGTGATGCAAAGGATGCTGACTTGGGAGGAAGGAACATCTAAGCAGAGGCTGCCAGCAAAGACTGGTCATCTGAGAGGTCCGAAACAGAGACTGCTGCTGCTGCTAAGTCGCTTCAGTCGTGTCCGACTCTGTGCGACCCCATAGACGGCAGCCCACCAGGCTCCCCCGTCCCTGGGATTCTCCAGGCAAGAACACTGGAGTGGGGTGCCATTGCCTTCTCCAATGCATGAAGGTGAAAAGTGAAAGGGAAGTCGCTCAGTCGTGTCCGACTCTTAGTGACCCCATGGACTGCAGCCCACCAGGCTCCTCTGTCCATGGGATTTTCCAGGCAAGAGTAATGGAGTGGGGTGCCACTGCCTTCTCCAAAAAAGAGACTGGTCCTCTCTAATTCCCAAAGGGTTTTTAGACAGAAAGAAAGGTTTAAATCAAGATGAATTCAAAGACATGTATAGCTTAAGCTTGGAAATTATTAGATTAGATGATTAGGGGAGGACAGAGTTGGAAATTGCTGCAAATGGAACCATAATAAGTGTTGGTATTTATATTTTTGTATTTTCAATCTTCCTTCATATAATTAATTCATTGTTTAAAGCACATTATTACACTAATCTGAGTTAACTTCTTGCATATGGTTAATTTTTAATAGAGTTCAATTTATACAAGGAAAGGCTTATTTAAGCAGAAAGCATGCCTTTCTGTGTTCTGTGTTAGGAAGTCTATTGTTTCACAGCGTGAACACTCTTGTGCCACTTTTGGTGACCACTACAGGACTGGCAGAGCATCTAGAATTGCTCTGTCCAACATGGCAGCCACCAGCCATCAAATTAGACACAATTAATAAATTCATTTTCTTAGTCACACTAGCCACATTTCAAGTACTTAACAACCACGTGTGGCTAATGGTTAACTTATAGGACATCAGTAAAATTTCCACCAGTGTAAAAAAGTTCTTTTGGAAAGCATAACTTTTGGCAGAGTCACCTTGCAAAACTATAAATGAATGGCAAAGTCAATCCATGTTTATAAGCATATATTTTTAGTTGATAGGAATATTATATATATGTAAATACCTTTTATGATGGCCATTCCCCAAATTCTTTAAAAATAATATTACATTGATGATATTGGGTGCCATAGTCCTTCCCTTTCAGAGAAGCTGGGGACTATACCAGGGAACTCCCAGTCCTTCTAGCTTTCTGTGACTTTACAGAGCACAAGAACCATGTCCTATTGATATTTGCGTTCCTGGCACCGGATATCAGAAGGTTCTTAATAAATCTGTTGAATAAAGCATTTATTCATTTACTTTTTGGTTAGTTGCTTCAGACTCAAGTCAGTTGTCTCGGGGCCAGGTGTGCAATGGATAACGTGTCTGACTACAGACTCAAGTCAGTCATGTCTTCTGCCTTATATCTCTGTGAAAATGGAGAATATTTAAAGACGTGGAATAGAATTTCCCTAAACTCAATTAGAGCCAGAGATAGAGATTTTTTAAATGTACCGAATTTTAAAATAACAATTGTATTTTCTTTAAAAGAGGTTTAATATTTTATCTGAAAATAAGTTTGTCTAAGAACATGAAACTCCTTCCCAGAGGGAAAGGGGGCCATCTTCTGAAATCAATACCAACTTTTTCCACAATTGAATTCAGCCAATTTAATTACCTTAATATTTATTTAGGTCTAAGGGGCTATGCCACCTTCAGGAGCAACCACAAAAACAAACTGCCCTTTGGAGGTTGTAATTTTTTTTCTTTATAGAGCAGAAGGCAGGGGCGACTTGAATCTGGAACAACTAACCTGGTCCTAGCCCAAGAACAGCATGACTGTCCAGGGACACGTGTGGGCCCAAATGGGCAGGATGATGTATCAATTTCAGTGAAAATAGCATGGTACATGGTACATGGTACATGTCACATGGAAGGTGACACTCTTCCCCAAAATACAAATTTATCTTTTCCTTATAGCTTTTAAGTATATTTCCTTTTCTCCCATATTTTCTTAGGAATGGAAAAACATTGTGCTTGTAAGAACAGGGATACTAGAAGAGGCCTTTGACATCATTCAGCTCAACTGTCCCTTCTAGAGTTCAGGAAACTGAATCCTATCGAGTGAAAGTGACTTGTCCAGTCACACAGGCAGAAAGTAGCAGAAATGAAAGATACGTACACACGTTTCCCCACATACACTTTAAATGTGGTCATGTTTGGACTGACTGTATCACTAGGTTTGAGATCAACAAAATTCTTTGTGACTACTTCTACTTCTAAAGAGAACGTCATCTCCACAAAAGGATACTTTATTATAGGTCCATGGTATGACATTTTTGTCAGGAGGGGAGTAGATTTCTCAAACTATTGCTAGTTGGTCTTGAATTCCCCTCTTTTGCTTTATAACTTAATTTCAAATCCCCTCCTAAACTACAGAATTTATTGGTTCCCTTGTCCTACCTAGTATTCCAAGAACAGGAAGCCTAATCTCAAATAAAGTGTTGTGTGAGACTGAAAGTTAAAAATACATCCTGACTGGCATCAGGGTCTCCAACTTGACCTGAATATATTATGAAGTAGCCTCATTCCCTTAGGTCAAAATGCTATTGATGATATATTTATTGAATGAATAGATGAATGAATATATGAATATGCCATTGAATGATCTGGCCTCACTCACCTTTTATACCTATAAGGACTTTTACCTGGCAGCTGAGGAAAACTAATGGATTGCATATGAAATTACAATATTGGGATTTTTTTTTGCTTCAACTATTGTGGACTCAAACAGAATACTTTTCTGGTCTCAGATGCTCAGTTGATACAGTATTAAGGCTTAAAGGCCACATCATGTAAGACGCTAACGGGACTTACTCTGTTTCCTTTAGGCTCTGTCATCAGGGAGAACCAGGCTATAGGCTTCTGGAAGGCAGGAGTCCATCAGCTCTGTACCCCTGCCTTCAACCCTGCAGATGCGGGTTCACTATGCTCAAGCCTGTCCTCACACTCTTTACCCACGAGCCTGGGGCTGTTCACTGCTACCTGTCCATAGGACCAGAGGAACCCAAAGGCAACTAACTGGGGGCACATCTGAATGTTTTAATATCTTCAAAATTCACATTTGGTTCGGTATAACAATTAAGACTTCATATAATTAAAGTGAGTTTTTAAAGATCTGCATATGATTTTAATTATCATTCTCATTCCCCACAATTCCCTACAATTCCACATGTGGCAACGTCTTATATACTTTAACTGGAAAGAAGTCTCTCAGAAGCAGTTAAGAAAAAATTAAAATGATGGCATGTGGCCAAGTATTACCAAGTAACCTCTGTGATATCCAAATGCCTGAAACATGTTCACTAAAATAGTTCACTATTTTTTGCCTCAATTTCTACTTTTTATTTATTTTCTTTGTAAATGTCCTTTTGTCCCTTTGCCTAACATGGGAAAAAGCAAAAACAAAAATAAAAACACGTAAGTTATGGTTTACAAAGATCAAAGCTTCATCGCTATTTTTCCACTACTATGATTATCACAAAGGAAAACCAATGAGATTTTTCTTTCATCAACTGACGTTAATGGCACTCTGCCTTTATAGAGAGAATACCAACACTTTATTTCCATTTTCACTTCATCTTTTGAGTAAGAAAACTCTTACATTGGTTATCTATCAACATTTAAGAGGGGACTGGAGTGAACTTACTCATTTATGTCACATTCTAAAATAATTAAAAATAAATCATTTCACTCTAAAAACTGAATGCTTTCTGCCACCACAAATCTCTGAATTCAAAGGAAGAAGTTCACATGAGGCAAGCTTTCTCCTTCCCTCTAGATCCGATCGGGGGTAAGTGATGGAGCAGGGAGAAAGCATGGTGGAGGCGAACTCAAATGGGAAAGTTGTCTGGTGAGAGGAGCCTACGGTTGAGTCTGGGGTCCCTGGAGTGAACAGTAGAAATCAAAAAACATACTTGTAGGACTCCAGAGTTAACTAAGCTGAAAGGACCTTAGAGCTTACTCATTGGGAAAATTTGACAGATGAATGATATAGAGACGAAGAGACTTGCCAGAAGAAAAGCCACAAGAAGAATCCAGGTTTCCTGACTTCACGCTGCTGCTACTTTTCACCTGTTCATACAGGTTCTGGTCCAAAGTCTGGTAGAGACAGCATTGAGAACCCCATAGAAACCGATGTTCTCCAGACTTGTGGTTGCCAAGGGGGGCTGGGGGGAGGGGAAGGAAGGACTGGGAGTTTGGCATTAGCAGATGCAAACTATTATGTATAGGATAGATATACAAGAAGGTCCTGCTGTATACCACAAGGAGCTATATTCCACACCCTGTGACAAGCCATAACGGAAAAGAATATGAAAAAGAATGTGTGTATGTATAATTGAGTCACTTTGCTGCACAGAAGAAATTAACACAATATTTTAAATCATCTATAGTTATAAATTTTTTTTTTAAAAGAAAAGATATTCTCTTGCTATATGGATGGCTACCCCATAAACAGGTTTTGGTAAGGAGATTCTTTTAGGAAAGATACCATTAAAGAATTCAAAGTGATAATTCTCTTGAAAATATCATCACTGTACAGCTTAATTTATTTAATGCTGATCTGACTCTTATTCTCAGAGAATTTGCCTTGGTCAAAAAGTTTTTCCAAAAAGGAATACTTAAAAAGCTTTTTGAGTTAAAAAGAGAGCCTATTGTGAGTTAGTAACTCATTTAAGAGAAAAGTCATTGCTGGATCCTTTACAGCTGTTATGTAATTATGTGGCATTTTAAAATTCAGTGGTAACTTGTCTCCTTCTATCTGATTTATTCATTCAACAAACATATTTTGAGCAACTAATATATACATTTTAGGACATGTATTTGGGAATGAAATACAGAGAGTGTGAAGTGTGTCTGTGCACATATCTGTAATGCAAGGGAATGTATGTATATGATAGAGAGAAGAGGGAAAGGAGGGTTAAGAAGACAAACAGTGAGGAGGAGCTAGGTGTGGGACAGTCAGTGACGTGGGGGAGTGGGTGGGACACGGAAGGTAATATAGAAGAAAGGACATTTCCATAGATGACACACAGGTGTGAAGGCTGGGGGATGTGTGTAGCCAGGTAAAGGTGAGCTGACCACACTGCTTGGCATCCAAAGATTACTGGATGACAGGATGAGGGGGATGGAGAGGCAGACAGGGCCAGAGAGTAGAGGATTCTGAATGTCAGACTCAGGGACTGCATTTTCTTAGTTGGGCAACAGAGAGGTGCTCATGATTTCTGGGCAAGGAATGACAAAATTCAGGGGATGTGGGTAAGAGAAAGGAGACACTGAAGGCAGTAATGGTAATTAAGAAATATGCACAATAGCTAGCTAATAAACTTTTCTAGAAGGAGGGTGGTGGCCATGGGAAAGGAAAGGAAAGAGTGGCTTTGAGAGCTAAGTGATCTTTCAGCCTGTCTGATGGACGGAGAAGTGCAATAATCTCCCTCCATCTCTTAGAACCACTCTAAGCCCAGTAAACACTGCCCGTTGTCATTTGAGAACACAAAGCACTTAAGGAGCTATAATTTAACGCTCACCATGGCTAAGAAAGGGGGTCCTTAAGCCTTGTATAACTCTGTATCCTTTTCAAAAGCATACCTTTCCATCAGAAGAGGGGAAAAAATGGCAACTGTGTCCTAACCTATCTTCACTGCTGCTGCTGCTGCTGCTGCTAAGTCACTTCAGTCGTGTCTGACTCTGTGCAACCCCAGAGACGGCAGCCCACCAGGCTCCCCTGTCCCTGGGATTCTCCAGGCAAGAACACTGGAGTGGGTTGCCATTTCCTTCTCCAATGCATGAAAGTGAAAAGT
>NW_011494877.1:785807-785983 GCF_000754665.1 Bison bison bison | reverse complement strand
GAAACTCCAGTACTTTGGCCACCTCATGCAAAGAGTTGACTCATTGGAAAAGACTCTGATTCTGGGAGGAATTGGGGGCAGGAGGAGAAGGTGACGACAGAGGATGAGATGGCTGGATGGCATCACTGACTCAATGGACGTGAGTCTCAGTTAACTCCAGGAGTTGGTGATGGACA
>NW_011494877.1:769483-785707 GCF_000754665.1 Bison bison bison | reverse complement strand
TACCAGGCTCCTCCATCCATGGGATTTTCCAGGCAAGAGTACTGGAATGGGGTGCCATTGCCTTCTACTAGAAACTACCTACTGGAAAAACCGCTCACACAGAGGAAAAAGGTCAAATTAGAAAGTTATCACTTACAACATTTCATCTGCACTCATGTGGAACAACTGATGCTTTGCCAAGCCCTTTCCTACCTATTTTCTCATTTCCCCTAAAGCAGCCATGAAGGAATTAAGAGTGGGAATTCCTACCTCCATTTTATAAAGACAAGGTTTGATGTCTGTCCATGGACACATGTGAGTAACAAGGACCAGAGTCTCTCAGCTCCCAGCGCAGGGTTCTTACCACTACACATTGTGACCCCATTGCTACATGGGCTGAGTTAATGCAAGTGGTCTGAACTCCATGAGATTTAAAACAGACGCTGGTTGGATAAGATGTGGGTGCTGTAAAACCTAGTCAGGAGAGCAGATAAAGGCTGCCCAGAAAATGTCCTCCGCCGAGTGAAACACAATCCAGAGCCCAGCTGGGAATTCCATTGCCTCCTTGGGTTTTGGAATTGTTTATTTTTATTCCTTGGCTCAAATCTTTCATTCCTGTCCTTGTCTCTTCTCATCTCACTCCTTTTTCTCTCTCTCTCCTCCTAGCAGCCAGTACCCCTCTCTGTACATACGCATGTCTCGGCATCTAATACCACTCTCTAAAAATAGCTCTGACAAGCTTAGTCTCCTGCAGGTGACACAACTTAAAATTGATACCAAAAGACCAGACCATATCATGATCAGCCTTTGATTCATTTACCCTGTGTACTAAAGACCCTGAAATAAAATAAACACAGTTCACAGGGGAAAAAAATTAATGCAAAATGAGACTCTTTCAAGTGGCATTTTCCAGCCCAGTTTTTTGTGGTAGGTTTATGTAATCAGACATAATAGTCTGCACATGTGTGGTTACACTATTTCAGAAATGATTCCCAGCCCACCAGATGACGTCAGAGGGGCCCATGGTGAGCCCCCTGAGTCTGAGGGCGGCTCTCTTCTGCTCAATTAGGAAAGATGCCAAATAGCAGAACTGTCAGCCCAACTTCCTGCCCAGTCACGTAGAGTTTCTTCAGTTCTCGTTCTGAGTGTGCCCGCAGTCTCCTCCCCACACTCTTTTCCTTCATCATGTTCCTCTCATCCACTTACACACAGAGCAAAACTTTTCCTGGAAAGACCTATATTCCAGCTCAAAAAGTTCCAGGCAATGTATACATGCCTACGCACTTGAACAAATCCCCCTCCCCCAACAAAGAACAACTTAATTCATTTGGAATCCATTTTTGAGAAGAGAATTCTCCATCATACTGTCTTGGATTTTTCTAAGCAGGCACCTAGCAAGTCAGCCATGAATATAAGAATAATAATTAGTATAAGCACAAGAAGGGAAAAATCCTTCTGCTCTGGAAACTTTCTAAAAAACAGACAAAGGTGCCTAGAGTATGTTTAATAGGGTCAGCTTTGACCTCCTACTTCCCTCCCAGAGAGGAACTTGACAAATATTATAGAAATTCAGAGGATATTTTGCCAAAGGAAGGTAGAAAATAAAGAATTCTTACTTGGAAGAGGCCTTGAAAGTCACCAAGACAGTTACCACCTGGTACTTAACCCTCTTCCACAACATCCTGACCAAGTATTAATACTTAGCCAAACCATGCCTGCATGCTCCAATGATAGGGAATCCTTGGCTTCCATAGGCAATAGACCCCTTCTTTGGACAGCACTGACTGTAAAAAAGGCCCCTCCAATGTTGAAGTAAAATGTTTCTACTCAGGATTCTACCCTACTCCCTTTAGATCATTCAGAATGAAGCCAATATCTCAGAGATGACAGCATGTCTCTAACTATTACTTACCATCAAACCTTCTCTTTAATAGGTTAAGAATTCCTAATTTTTTTCAACCATTCCTCATCTGATGAAACAGCTGGTACCCTCTTGTTTCCTTCCAGTCTGGCCATTGTCATGTACAATTTCACCAATGTAGAACTGAAAAGCTCTCAGTATTTTCATTGCAGATGCCATACCTCAATTAGTATAGGCGAGGATTACACTAATATACAATGCCCACCTTTCCTTCCTTCCGTCCCCATGTATTTTAATCCCAACAACAGAAACAAAAAAGAAAATCCTCACTGTCATCCAATCACAGTTTTCTTAGTTAGTTCTGAGCCAGTAGTTCTACTGGAGCATCTCATGACCTCTAAAAGCCTAGGAAATCACCCCTGATCCAAAGAACAGCCTCCTTTTCCAGACTGCCCTCTTGTCCCAGCTTGCTGTCACCGCTGCTGAGATAGCGGACGATTGATCTGAGAAATCAAGTTGGATTGCTGTCCCAAATCTACACTCGGTTCTCCTTGTGTCTGTCTGATCGATTTCACTCTGTGCGACATAGCTTGTCGCTATGAATTTTCATGCTAGTCAGGAGCCGCCAGTGCACCCAAGAACAAGTAGAAGATGGTCTGCACCCCTCCCCACCCCTTCAACCTCGCCAGACTCTGTGTTAATTTTTTTTAAATCATCTTTAGATTGGAGAAAGGTGTTTTGTTAAAGACCACAGACCAGGATGCAGGGGATTCCGGTTACCGGCCCTTCCCCATCAGGTTCTCAGGTCCCTGCTTGTGGCGACATCTCCTACCACTGTACAAGGTGTCACCTGTTTGGCAGCCCCTCTCAGCTGAAAGCATGTGGCCGCAGGTGCCATGCAAACACTGATTGTGTGTGACAGCCCTAGACGCCAGCTGCCTGCATGAAGCCTGCCCAATCGCCACTTTTTTTGAGGGTAGAATGCTGCCGATGGCATGACTGATACAGAAACAAGAAACTAGGTGACCGTAAAGCTAAGATAAGTCCCACTAAGTGGCATTCTGAGCCCTATGGCTTTGAAATAATTGGCAGTGATAGAATAGAAACAAAGGGTGGGGGGAGCCTTGTTTTCTTACACTGATGCCCTGCGGACTGTACATCTGACTGGCTGCGAGTCCGTCACTGTATCCTCCTGTCTGGCTGATAACATGGCGAAGGGTATCCACCTAAACGGATGAACAACAACAGAGAGGAGATTAGTCAGAGAGATGCAGGTAAGTGACACAGGTCATCAGCACACAGGCTACCGTTTGGGCACACCAAATTAACGCAACCATTGGAGATATTCTTCCTGGGAAAGGAACCATTAGGAGGCTGGGCCTCCACTCTCTGCCAAATCCATTATCCTTTCTGAGCTTAGTAAGCAAGACAGAAAAACGGTCAAAGAAAGCTGGGTTTCCCAACAATGAAACTACTGTTGCATAAGACATCAGGGTTTGGGTGATGGAGTGGGTGAGTGGGGAGGCTGAAAGATTTTTCCCTTCCTTCCAGATCGTCCTATACAACTTCTTTGCTCAGGAGCTTATAAAAGTCAAGGTTCTGTTTAGAAGGGCCAGCCAGCCGCCTCACAGAGAGAAGAGTGTGTGACTAATGCTGTCTTTTTGAGGACTTAAATAATGGCCGGTTGTCTAGTCTTTTGGACAAAGCCTGACTATGTATCTTCAAACTTGGTGCCAGGCAATGTTTCCAAAGCAAGGGGCTGAATCGCCAGCCAGCTGGTGTATTCCAGGCACATAATGCTTCTTGTTCCTCACGCAGGTGGGACCCTGGGTGGGCGTGGGTCAGAATCGTCCTAGCGACCCTGACCCAGAGCACACAACTTCACCCCGTCACGTCAGGCTGTGTGCTCACACAGAAGGATGGCTTCTGAGTTGTCATGAAGGCAAGCTGCTGACTAAGGCGTGCTGAGGGCTTACGCCACACGACTTGAGTTTTGTTTCCCAGCATGGACCAGACTTGTCACCAGAAACTCAAGTCCCTTGACCTCAAGGATGACTACAAAGATGAGTTTAGTCAACCTGACTGGGTATCTTTAAAGGTTAAAATGAAACCCTGAAATACTTAGGTATGCGCCTAGTGATTAATGACCTCCATATTGGGCAAACGTTGAGTGTGGAAAAACCAACAAACCAGAAAGAAACCTGGAAAGCAAGCCGACAGAGTGAACTCCTTCCTTTCCCTTTTGTGAGCAAAGAATACACTGGGTCCACTTGCCTCAGTCACCTCACCCTGCACTTGCTCCTTTCCTGCCTTCCTCGTATGACTGACAAGCCAGAGCCAAATGCATTCACAAAGTGTGGACAAGATTCCCCACGACAGTGGTTGTCTTTGTTTTGGTTTGGTTGTTGGTAAGGTTTGGTCTCTACATCTCTCTCTGTCTCTTTCTGTCTGGACAGAAGCAGGAAGTGCCAGTCCGACTGACGGCTCCTGGACTCTAAGGCATTCACCTGGCGGCACATTGGCTGGGTCCCTACCTGTGATTGCACGTTGGCTCCAACCTGGGCCCCTTGGTAAGAATCCCCATTGAGTGACTGCACGCTCATGAACAAATCTCCAGAGTTTGACATGTTAAAAGAACTGGAAGAACCTGGAAAGGAAAGAGTGAGGCACCTGAATCACAGAAAGGAAAAGGCTCAACCCCCGCAACTAACAGCCAAGAGGAAGAATGACATGCAAAGCAACCCCCCCAAACAAAACTAAAATCAAAACAATATCAACAGAGTCTGGTTAGTAGCATGAAGAACAGAGCAAGCAATAAAGGGTGCATATCGTTCATGTTATGTAAAGCCCACATCTCCCTGCAAGTTGCCTGTAGGACTGCTTCCCCTTAGCAACTTTAAGCTGAGAAAGGAAACATGTATTCTTCTCAACTTGGTCTGTTTGAACTGGAGACAGCCTCCAGCCCCTGGATCTCTCTTTCATGCCTCTAAAATTCTGGGACTGGCTGGGGGACCATGAGCTGGAGACTATGGGCTGGTCAATGATACTTCTGCCACCATGATGGAGCACCTGAGCTGTCAGCTAGATTCTAAATAAACTACTGCTACAACCATCTACCCTCATGTGGGGAGCAGCACCTGGGGGTGGGAGGGCACGAAGGCAACGCTGCACAGTAGGGCTGGCTCTGGGATACAAGTCACTGACATTCCTGATTTTCTAGAAAGAAGATGATGTCCCCTTCTGGGTGGCAAACAGCCTAAGAGAGCCACGAAGACTGCAAAAATAAATGAGAATAATATGCTCTTCTTGCCACCTGCCGTTTTAGAGGAAGATGAGACAGAAATTGAACCAGGAATTCTCAGGCATGCATGAAATATGAAATCATAATAATAATGATCAAGTGGGTCTCCAGAAGAGCATTTAACCATCTGTTTTCACCTCCTAGAGATGATGTTTTCTCCCAGACTCAGCCTGTAGGCACCACCCGGGTTCCACTGGTTCTACTATGGTAAACCTAGTCCCCCCGCCTCAACCTAAACACAAGGCCGTGGAAAAACTTATTATTATTCTGAAGTCATCGTGCAGCTCAGCGCATTAGGAAAGAAAGCTCGACGTGCAAGGTTTGGTTAAAACATGACATTAGCCTGGAAAAGGAGAGACCTCAGGGACCCAGGTCAGTTCCACCCTATTTTTTCCATCCCTTTAGTGCTCAAATTGCACTCCTGCCCTTGAGTTCTGAGACCACCATCATCCGTGTGGAATCACACAACAATGATTCATGCCCCAGCTCTGACTCTTTCTTTTCTCCGAAGATGAGGATCTGTGCTGTCCTAGAGAGCTGCCTCACCTCACATGAAGAGCTGCAGCTAAGCAGAACAGGAGGGTTTTTTTGTTTATTTGTTCCATGGAAGGACCATTTAGCAGTGATTTCTAAACTCTGCCACTTTCCTTAACTCTTTATGGTACCCTCCTCCTTCCAAGGCAAGAGTCATTTAGTGACCAGATGATTTACTTGAGGACAATTTACCTGGGGAAAACCTCAAGTTAAGAAACACCTCCTTCCTGCTTTGTTCTTTGGGGTGTTAATCCATACGCAAGCAACCAGCTCAGTATTAATATTCTGCTATGTGGACAGATCCTCTACTCTTACTTCCTTCTCCTGTGAAAAAGGAGCTGCTTTGAAGGGTAGGGGACAAGGCAAGCACCATCCAAAGAACTATGCCATTCTCATGGCTCTGCAACATGTCTTGTGTATGTCATGTGGCACACACTTCTAGGTTTAGTTTATCTGAAACGAACTAGAAAAGTGGGGTCTTAGGCAAAATAAGTACAAGATCTGATCAGGTATGGTTTACATCCAGTCAGTGGGTGGAGGCTTTGGTGTGGACTTTCCTTCCATTAATGTGGTGCAAATCTGACAAACAGTCCTCCCTAACATGTAGGTGAAGTAGTGCATAGCACAGATCACATTCTTATGTTAAGATATATAATATATGATCTATAGTTACATCCCTCTCACATCTTTCTTTCAACCACAGCAACATAATCTAAATAGTATTTAATAGCTTTATAGTATTACAACATATGCTCACATGTAGATGTCATCAGAGTCAGGACCCAGCAGCTCTAAGAACCCAAATTATAGTTGTTGATATGAATCAGATTTTTTCCCCTGAGAGTATTCAGTTTGAAGCTCAGGTATTCTATTTCTCTCCCAACCAAATACCATGTAATAAACATACACTCTATATGCTTGGTTGACTCTTTATTGGAAATTAGCACACAGACTGAGAAATGGAAGAAAGCCCCAAAGGGCTATGTTGATGCCAAGGAACATGGCATCCATAGAACCATGAAGGCACGGAATGTGCCATTTACAAGACAGACACTGCAATTGACACAGATGATTTAAAAAAATATATGTGCATAGATAAATTGTAAATATGTCTGGCTGCCTAATGTACATAGAGACAAATATGCGCATATCAATGTACTTCATGTACAAATGCATTTGAATCAGAGCAGTAATTGCAGGAGGAGTCCCTGTGCTTTTGGACATCCTGTTTCAGCATTTCATTGTCTCTGCACATCCGTGTACAACAGCGCCATGGTTTCTGCTTCTCTGATAAGTATCTAGAGGCAGTGATGGCACTGAGGGAAGAGACTAGGTGCCATGAATACTGCAATAAAGCAGACACAAGTCCACACAAAAATCTAAATAATGATGGGAAGACACATTCTTCATCTGGCACTGGAAGTTGGGAAGAACTTATACTAGATTGGATAACCTCCTGGAATAGGAAGTGGGCTCTCTCAGAGGTGCTGTGAAATTCTCAAAGAACTAACACAGAATTACCTGGCTTGCTGAGAATGTCAGTCTGAACCCTTACCTGCCGGTGGCTATAAAGTAATGGCAAAGACTAGAAGCACAGTTTAAGACATGTTTACCATTTAAATGGTTCTGAATTTGGCTTGGGGAGGGAGGCAAGTGGGTCATTTACTTTGTAATCTAGACATTGGGGGCATATACAAAACTAAATTTGAACTCAATTAAACAGAGAAGTAATAGATCACCTATGGATTTTGATGCATTTGCTCACTCAAACACAACGTGGAGATGTGTTAACATCCATTTTCATAAGACAATTTCCTGAACACACTATTTTTACTCTAAAGAGTTTCCAGAATTAAATTTCTTCAGAAAACAAAAACAAAAACTCAGCTAAACTCAAAATCCAAAAAAAAAAAGTATAATAATCATAAAATCTAAACCCAGAGTTTAGATTTTAAATAAATAAATCTAAAGCAGAGTTTCTTGACCTTGGCACTGTTTACATTTTCGATCCGATAATTCTTCGTTGCGGAGGAATATCTTATGTATTATAAGATGGTCAAACAGGTGCCAGGAACACCTACCCCAGATGACTGTGACAGCCAAAAATGTCAAGTTTACCCCAACTGAGAACCAATGACCTAAAACAAAAATGAATTTCCTTTTCCTTCCTAAGGAACTCAAGGCATTTAAAAATATTAGTTCATTATAACTCAGAGCATTTTTAGGAAGCAGACGAATGGCAAGTATTGCTTTAAGTTCTGCAGTCTAGACATCAAAGCCTCACATATTAGATAGCCAGTCTGATCAGACTGGACTCCCATACTATTTGAAGGCTGGAAGACAGAGCGTGTTTGCTCAATGTAAGCTCAACTCTATCATGCTCATTTCTCTATTTTCTATGATTTTCCCCTCTCAAAACCAAATAATCATTGTTACTTTCTACTCAGCGCAAAGTACAAGAGGGAATGTTTATTTAGTCCAGTATGAAATCCCTTTAGTAGTTGTACATGTCCAGAGCTCCAATTCCAGGAGGCTATGTTTTCATCTTCCACTTAGAAATTAAGGGTAGAAACATGGGAAGAAGGAACACAGCAGAAAACATCAATGGAATAAATTCTTTCAATTGGTTTTAAAAAACAAAACCATGCAGGTATCTGTAGATTTAGTGCAAGTGTCAGTAAACTTCTCTGGCTGTGTCACCTCCTCTCCAGCCATGTGTACCATGTATCAACTCCTGTTAGGAAGCCAGCGTCCAGAGATTTTAATATGATAATCTTCCACCAATCCCTCAGAACACCAAACTTCCTTTCAGGAGTACAATAAGAATATACCAAAGAGTTTAGAGCTTGCCACTATAGTGTTGGAGGAAGAGCTGTCACAGCTGAATCTCCTGTTTTCCTTGACACACACACACACAAAGCTAAGCAAAATAATTTAATCTATGGGTTCTGAGCCTCAAAAAAACAGGGACTGCTGAGCTAAGCAAAGATTCTGATAAGATATCAATGTTGATACCATGCTACAGAAAATATCTATAACCCACAAGCCAATTTCTTTCTTCTTGGATATTAAAAAGTTCTCCAACTCTTCCCAGTAGATAATCTAGCCTTCCTAAAAGGGCCTTATTTTTCTGAGATATTAACTCTTGCTTTCATCATTCCATCAAAAATAAGAAATTGAAAAGGCATCACTTTAGTTCACTCCAGAAGAATTATGGATCCAGGGTTATAACTCGTGCTTCAATTGGTCCCCATTTTTTTTTTTCAAAACAATTAATTTTCTTGTCTTCTTTCTATTCTTCATCCTTGTTCCATCCATTTTGCCCAGCTCTGCTGGCATAAAATATGAAGTATTCCAAGTATCTCTAAATGCTTGCTAATTCCTCACAGGACTTAGCCCTGTGTGACTTTTATGAATCACGCCTAAGGAAATAGGAGGCTGGGCATATAACAACAATCAGGAATATTTAGAAGTGGCCTAAATAAAGATGGTGAAATACTGCTCTCCACACAAAAGCCTCTATAAGGAAGAAGATTTACTTGCAAAATATCTTGCAGTAGAAATAAGTATTTATATTTAGTAAAGCTTCTGGGAAAAACTCCTGCTTCGATACTGAGGATATAAAAAGTTTCCAGGTTTCAGAACTCTGGACTTCAAACTCAAAAGAAATATATTTTCACTTACTACCCTCTTATGTAAAACTTGCTATATTAGTTATCATTTACTCTTTGACATCATTACCAAGGAGCTGGTATACAACATTATCAACACACTATGTGAAAAGGTGAAAGTTCTCCCTTTATCTGAGTAGAGATTTGGGTTGTGTTAAGAGCAAAGAAAAACCCATTTATAACTTTTCTTGTTAAAACAGTTATCTTTTAAAATTCATGCTATTGCACATATACAATAGTATTTTCTTTTGTCTCTATTTTAGAAAAATACAAAGGGATTTCTCTGCATATTACTTCCAACAACTTAGGCACCACTGGAAAGCTTAGCTCAAATTTTCCATAATAATTTACTTTGTGCTCAGAATAGTCACATGAAGGTTAAGCCACCAGAAAAATTCCTCAGAAAACTGTAATCATAGACTGACATTCCAGGAGAGCCAACATAATTCTTAAACACAGACGAGGGGGTTAAAATGCTTACTTTTCTCTTTTTAAGTGCTTTAGGAAAGAATAAAGAAGTTACGGACTTAGTAATGAAGGGAGTCCATGGGGCCCTTCTAAGGACTAGTCATAAATCATGCTAAGCCATCTGCGAGGCAGATATATCAGGGACAGGAAAAAGTCATTTTGATATCTGTTTTGCATTATGATAACCTTTGCAAGAGTGTTGAGTGTGTTTTTGCTAATGTTGACAGAATAAAACTTCTTCCACAAAGACAGAAAATGTCTGCCTAGCAGTGCAATTCAACTGGTGCTGTTGGGTCTGAAATGCTTAATAATTGACCAGATGGGAAAGAAGGAAACTCTCTGGTTACTGAACCTGTTAGCCTTGATCCTTTGTCAATAAAACCTTGATGAGAAAAGAAGGAAATACACACTCACACACAAAACCTCAAAGAGCAAATATGCTCCCTATGGTTACCTAATCTGGAGTGCTGGATAAAGTAAAACTGGATTGAATTCTGCTTGTCTTTTACCATGTCCATGTTTACAAAGCCCTGGCCATTCTTCTTGCATGATTCCATTTAAACAAAAGAAGTCTGTGACGGTATAGCCCTGTGACTTGGAGAACCTTATGATAACAAATTAGAAGTGTCCAGAAGCTGACAGAAAACATTAGTGTGTGGAGCCTTACATGTCTCCAATAACAATCTACCATAAGGCAGAAAGATAGCTTATTTTAGTGGGCAAACAAGCTGGGAGGTCAAAGATACCACATACCTCCCCAAATGTTAGAAATTAGATTGAAAAATCATATTATGATCTAACACATTTAAATTTGTGACCTTTTAAAGTCGAAGGCATCAATTTTCTTAAACGTGCACCCCATAGCCAAAATCCATGCATCTGATTCACTATGGGGAGAAATATTATAATCTGCTTTTTATTAATATTATTAATACATAATTATATAATAAGAACTATTTCTGGTTTTCCCTTTAAAAAAGCACCAACATGGATACCTTCCACAAATACCAAGAGTACAAACACCAAGGTTATATTTTAGGTATTATAGATGATTTTTTTTTCACATGTGGAACTTAAGAACTGGCACACTCCTAAAATATATTATGTTAGCCTTAACTCTGAAATTAGTGATACAATGCACATTTACTAAAATAAAATCAGGAGCATAGCACATGACAGATACCATAATAGGAAAATTGGAATCTGGATCATTTGAATTAATGACTGGCAATTTTCTTTGTAGTTTATATAAAGAAAACCAACACAATAAAACAGTAAAGAAGAACAACAATAAACAATTGATAGCAATAATCATAGTTGGCTCTGCAGACCAGAACATTCTAATGAGATGTTTAAAGAAGAGTGGATACTCCTGCATAGAATTTATGGTAGTAAATGACTCAGACATCGTGTGATGGGAACAGCAAAATAGATATATGAGACAAACTAAATGTGTGAACCCCAAGAGACTGTCGCAAAGTATTAAGTCAAGTTTACTTATTAAAATCTCTGAAAGGAGAATTTAGAGGTCTCCTCATCAAAACCAATCAATTTACCTCTGTCCAACTTAAATAGACACATGACTGCAAACCCTCAGCCAAGTCTGTCTTATACACAGCAAAACACATTGCCTTTTGAAAATAAAAAGAAAAACCCAAAGTAGTATCAATGATAAAAAAGACAATCAAACACATAAATCAACCCATCCAAAACAAGAAAATCCCAATGTTGGGAAGGCACACATAAAGATGGAGAACCATTCCCCCAAATCAAAGAGAACACTAACCAGCTGAGTTGGGAGTTGAGGGTGAGTTAGCTTGGCTTCCATGGGCTGACACATTGGTAGCAGTGACAGCTGTTTTGGCAGCATAAATATTGGCTTCCTCTTGAAATTTACCTATGTTCTTCTTGTACCGGATTCGTTTATTTCCAAACCAGTTTGATACCTAGAGAGATTTAAGAGAAGGTGAGAAATTTACCATTTCCTCCTGCATAAACATCACAGAAGAAAGAGCTTATGAGAGAGTTGAAGACATGGGCTTCACTGGTCTTATCCTAGCTCTGATTTCTCAATATCAATGATAAGACCTGAAGAAAGTGCTTGCAGAGGAACAATTATATAAAATGAGATTCTCTTGCTTAATATAACACAATCTAAGAAAACCATTGTGACAAAGATTTTTCTATGGAGGAGCTGCTCATTTAACTAGGACCATTTTACTTTAGGGCAAGCATTTTAAATCTGCTTACCTCGTAAATATATGACTAAAAAAACTTAGCATTTCAGGAGAAATGCCTGTTACTTACCAATGCTAAAGCTGACTCTAGGCAATCAAAATACACAGACCTTTAAATATCCATATAAATCTAGATCAACATATGGATGCTTTCATGGATGGATTAATTTCCCATTTTTATTAGTTAAGTAACTTTAATATGGACTAGGTTCTTAGCTGCACTGTACTACTACTGACCTTAGGATCAATATAATTCAATCCAATAAATTTCACTAAGTATTTTGTGTAAAGCTTGGTGTTATCTACATAAGGAAAATCTGAAGCATAGCACTGATTATTCCTTTGCATTTCAGGCTTTAAATGTTAATGCCAAAACACAAAATAAACCTAATTTACTTTCATTTGTTAATTTATTTTCTTCACATGGCTCACAGTGGCTGTCCTGGCTTGATTCTTACCCGTTCCCTTTACACCAAGACCTCTGCCAGAGACAAGTGGAAACACAGTGAAATTCAAGTTTTATTCCCATGATTCCTGCTTTAGGAAGAGTTTCATACTCCATATTCCAGATGTGACTTCAAACTAAAATGTTATGATTTTATACAATTACAAAACAAACCATGAATTTGATGAGGAAAGGAAAAGTTGGTAACACATGTACCGTAGCTTTACATGTAACTTAATTTATCCCAACAATGGCAGATAAAGAAAACTCTTGCAAAACTACACTTATTTTTTAAGTGCATTAGCTAAATTTTAAATCTTATAGGGCTATCCCCTAATAGATCTAAATGCTTATTCTATAGCAGAAATGACAAGCCTCTGTTGTAAAAATCAAACCATATCATTGAAATATTAGTAAACAAGAGAAAATAAATTCAGAAAAAGGTTCATTTATTGTAAATGCTGGTGCCTACAGTAAGGGTCAAACTAGGAGAGAAAGACACTTCTGAGTCCATTTAAGGACTGCTGCCTATCTAATTTCATTCTCAAACTCATATGTTTTTCTTGATGTAATTTTCACTATTCATAGGAATCAATCATAATCATGGTTGGGTTTTTACTTTTAAGTGGAACAGAAAGGAAGAGAGGTAGGGAGAATTTTTTTTCGGAGGCAACTGGATGAGCTGGAAGAAAGTGGGAAAGATGAAGATAGTTTGGAATGACTTTTGAGGAGGAAAGGAAATGCTTGTGGTCAGTTACATGAGAGAAAGTGAGAAGGAAAAGGGGGGAAAACGGACCATTCCTAGATGATTACCTCTACAGGAGAACAGATCCTCATATACAGGGAAGATGCTGGGTCAATTCAGGCATTTCCTACATGACCACTAGGGGGATATCATATGCCCTCAACAATGTATAGAAACAGTGCTTTCGATAATTGATTCATTGTTCAAGAGTCACTGACAAGGGTCTACTATGTGCTGGGTACTAGAGATATATAGATGACTGACAGTCTGAGACAACTAATGCAGAAGGAATCGCAGATTCTCAGGGAGAGGCTTGATTCACATTCTGAACAATCCCGCATGGCTAGAGCCACGGTGAAGTCTGGTGGAAAGTGAGATATATGAGTTTGGTGCTCTAGTAGAGAAGTCTCGTGGGGATATTCTAAGAGAAATATATTTGCAGCTGTGAGCAAGGAGGGCATCACTCCAATTAAGCATGTAGAACAGTGCTTTTCAAAGTTTCAAAGTCAGGGGCTCTTGGACGGCTTATTAAGACAGAGTCCGAGCTTCCTCTTCTCCTTCCCACTCCCCATTCACACGCGTGTGCTCAGTCGTGTCTGACTCTTTGTGACCCACAGACTGCAGCCCGCCAGGCTCCTCTGTTCATGAGGTTTTCCAGGCAAGAATACTGGAGTGCGTTGCCATTTCCTTCTCCAAGGGATCTTCCGAGCCCAAGGATCGAGCCCACATCTCCTGTGTTGGCAGGTGGACTCTTTCCCACTGTGCCACCGGGGAAGGCCCTCCTTCCCAACAGGAATTCTTATTCAGGACTGGGGTGAGACCCAAGAAATTAAAAAACAATAAAGTATAGTTGATTTACAATATTGTGTTAGGGCTAAGTGTGCAGCACAGTGATTCAGATATACCCTTATCTATCTGTATCTATATATATGTACACACATATATCTATATAAACATATGGAGGTTTCTGTGTATGAACATATTTTCACTTGAGAATCAAATTAGTAAGTGAATTAAAAAAATATGTCAGAATATAGTTACTGGGCTAGGACATGATGAGATGGGGCTAAAGAAAGGACAATACTTTCAGGATACGTAGAGATGGGAGACCCTCTAAGAAGACTGAGCAGGAGTGCCCTAAGAGGAAGGAGGAAACTCCAGAGAGAACAATGTCAAGGAAGCCAAAGTAGGAGAATTTCAAGATGGAGGGGTTATTATTAACCCAAAGAAACAAACAAAACAAAAAACCCAAGATAATAGTCAAAGCCATCTACCAGATTTGAGAACAAGGGACAGAGATTTAGTATATCATGTGGTCCAACCAACCATGACTGATAGATGGGGCGACAAAAACCCCTAAAAGAGCAAGTTCCTAAAAGAGCGAGTTCCCTAAAATCCCATGGTTGACTCAGCATGGGTCAACATGCTCCTAGCAAAGGTTCTTTCTATGATACCATACTGTTTCCCACTGAAACTTGTTCAGCAATGGTAAAACAGTCTGGTTATGATTGGGAAGAAGTGATGTAATGGGGAATGTAGAATGATATGGCCTTGGGATGGATGGGGGAAGGACAAAGGTGATGCAAAACATGTATAAATCACTTCCGTGAACAACTATTTGCACCCTGGATTTCCATAATGAAGGATGCAAAGGTTGTTGGAATAGACCAAGATTCCATTTTTTTTTATTCAGATACAATGCAGACTAGATCCTGGAAAATTCATTCTATTTCAGTAGGGATTTGGAATTCCAAGTCCCAGATTTTGAATTCCAACAATATAATGATTTTCAACGTTAATAGCAGAATACCCCATGACTGAAAGTCACTGTTTGTGATGTGGTTCATACCTGGAACTATTCTGCAAAAATGCAGCAAGTATCAAAAAACATCAGCTATCTTTTCTTGTGGACACTGGGTCTAGATTTGGACAAGAATGGTTAGAAACTTAAGATAATACCAGACCACCTGAATTTAGACCACTGATGTTCCACTTTCCTAGGGTTGCCAAGACTAGAAACGACCTTCAGTTGGGTCCAAGAACCTGAGGAAGGTCCAAGTTGAAAAGGATGAGGCAATCGCTTCTAACTTATCTGAAAGGAGGTTTTTGAGACTCCTGCAAAATCACCCACAGTGTGCTGGCAACCTCTTCATTGCAGACCCTCTGTGTGGAGTTCTTTATTCTGACTAGACCCACTTCTGCTTAAGCTAAACACAGGCTGAAGGAATCAGCACTGGCGGGGAGCAGCGGAAGCCAGGCTTCAGTTCAAGAAGTATGCTGCTGCTGCTGCTAAGTTGCTTCAGTCGTGTCTGACTTTGTGCGACCCCATAGATGGCAGCCCACCAGGCTCCACCGTCCCTGGGATTCTCCAGGCAAGAACACTAGAGTGGGTTGCCATTTCCTTCTCCAATGCGTGAAAATGAAAAGTGAAACTGAAGTCGCTCAGTAAGTGTCCGACTCTTCGTGACCCCATGGACTGCAGCCCACCAGGCTCCTCCGTCCATGGGATTTTCCAGGCAAGAGTACTGGAGTGGGGTGCCACTGCCTTCTCCATCAAGAAGTATAGATGCTCACAAAACAGCATCTACTTCTTTTGGAAAATGTTAAGTGAAGTTTCCTGCTAAAGTAGGCCTCTTCTCTCCAGTTCCCCCTCACCCCCACCCTTTTTGTAAACAGCAGCACATCTAATTCTTTGGCACGTGACATAATTCTGAGGAAAACTTTCTCTGAGAGATTTCAGAACTATCACTACTGGTCTCAATTGAGACTGGTGGTGGCATTTGAGGTTCAGATCAAATAAGAAGTATGGATGGATTCTCTGAGTAGACAAAATGTAGATGGGAATTCCCTGGTTCAGTGGTTAGAACTTAGCACTTTTACTGTCAAGGGGCCAGGTTCAATCTCTGCTCGGGGAACTAAGATTCCTCAAGCCACGTGGTGTAGCCAAAAAAAAAAAAAAAGTAGATACATATAAAACTTGCCT
>NW_011494877.1:758255-769383 GCF_000754665.1 Bison bison bison | reverse complement strand
AAAACTTGCCTCCTTTTCTACTTCATATTAATGCTGAAGACTCCAGGTCCATAAAAATTTTACGTCATCTATCTTTCCACATCAACAGGTACCTCTTATGGTTATTGCTCTTGGGGGAAAGGGGACACTCAGTGACATTTTGTGCCTTCATTCCAGTGTAACCATAGTGACATGTTAAAATTCCTACACTCCATCAGCTACAGAGTGAGGATATCCAGAGAGGACATGTGAGTCCTTTTCATTTAAAAGTTCCATTCACTGACTCTTAAAAAGTTCCTGAGTTGGGCAAAAAAAAAAAAAAAAATGGGCCAAGGAATTGACCCTGTTTGAGAAAATGACATGAGAAGTGCTGGTAGCTCTCCAAGTCAATGCAGAAATGCTCATCTCTCTGAAGAAAGGGAGCGGACAGAGCGGAGAGCTCCAGCCCTGCTTTAACTGCACTCCACTGAGTCTTCTACTTCTGCTGGCTTTTCCAGGTTACTTCCCTGGAGACTTTCTTATACACACCATGAGCTGACCTTGCCATTTTAAGGCTTTGAAAGTTCAGGAAGGCCAGGCTCCCAAGACCCTGCCAGGCAATACCACTATGGCCAGGCTTTGGGCTGAGTCCTCTGGGGTGTCTTACCTGGGACACTGTGATGCCGCACTTCTTGGCTAGCTCCTCTTTGGCTTCCTCACTGGGGTAAGGGTTGCTGAGATGGGAATAGAAATATTCATTCAGGATTTCCGTCGCTTGCTTGTTGAAATTTCGTCTCTTCCGCCTTCATAAAGAGCAAGGAAATCACAATGACAATGGACAAAAAAAGAAGTTCACAACAAACACATATAAAAACGGAGAGGAGAGGATCTACATTTGGGAGAAGACATGTTTTTGGGTGAATGAGAGGAGATGTGTTCTAAGGGGCCGGATGCTGAAAGCATTTCTTAAGGTGTTTGTTGTATACCTCATCATGCTCACTGTGGGGACCCTGAGCAGAACAGTCATACGTATTTATACAGAGTGGTGAGCACCACTAAGTTTCAAAATCCGCCGTCTTGGTTTTGAGCCCTAGACAAAATGAACACCGGCTGGGTGATTTGGAATGCCTCTCCAGACCTTAGCTTCCTCAAACGACAGTCAAAAGAGTCAAACCAACCTCATGCGGTGAGAGGAAGGGAGAAATGAGGTCATATCAATATATAGACAGGACTCAGCACAGTGCCTGCTGCTGCTAAGTCGCTTCAGTCGTGTCCGACTCTGTGTGACCCCACAGATAGCAGCCCACCAGTGCCTAATACATGACAAATGCTAGGACTTCCTGGGGATTCTTCCTACCAGGCCCCAGGCCTCAGATCTGATCCTTCAGAGCCATTAATACAAATTATTCATTTTTCAAAACTAGTGAGGTAGCTACGGTTATTCCCATTTACCAATGAAGAGCTGAGTTTAAAAGTTGCTCGTCTAGTACGTTACAGAGCTAAAATATTATTTCAAGTCTGCCTGAGTACAAAACCCAGCCTCTTTTTATATACAAATTGCCTCCTGGCAATTACACAGAGACTCTGCAGCCATAAGTTAAAAATAAGTTATCATTTTCTCTCTATTCTATCCCCATTGTAAGTGCATGCGACATGTTTAAAAGGCTTGGGGAAGAGGGGCAGGAACGGATGGAAATTAACCCCCTGACTGCTTGACCTTCCTTAAAAGGAGAGAAACAGTACTTCTTAAGCAGGAACAGCTGCTAAATGGTGAAACACAAGCCCAGAGAAATCTTTTTTAATATACAGGTTGCTAAAAGGAAGAAAACCACTCTTTGAATAAAAGCATTTTTGTGCCTTAAAAAAAAAGTGCTAATTGAACTAATTTAAAGTGAGAATCACTTTATGGCCTCTTCCCAGCTAAGGCCTGGGGAGAGCTGGGGTTTGCTTAGGGATGCTGGACTCCTTGCAGATGTCTGCTGCCCTCCTCAAGGGGGCAGGGCCTCTATCTTTAAATTAGCTCCATAAGCACTTTTGCCTTTTTGCTTTTATCAAAACCTTTTCCTTATGGGAAAAAAAAAATTTCCAGAACATCCCTGGTTATGCCAGGATATCAAGTTTTCCAATTTAAGCCAACGGAAAGCACTGATCGCCTTGCTAGACAGAAAATTCAGCTAATATTGTATTTTCAGGGTCCCACTTGGATTAATTAACACAATAAAGTGCCTGATTTTACCGGATGAACACCATCTGTCCATAGGTATTAACCACATCTGTCCAGACTATGCCAAGCCCAAGTCACTCTCCCAAATCATGCTGAGTTTCTGGGTCACCCAGCATCAGAAATTGGGCAGATTAGAGTAAAAGGCCCAACTAAAAAGGAGATATGTATTAAAAGCTCTTGCATGATGGGAATTTGAGGAAGGTAGCCAAGCGGCTAACCCAGTCTCCAGGCTAGTCTTCAGATAACCTCTGGCTTTCTCTTGGCCTCAAGAAAACAGTTGTTTTAGGCCTGGGGAAGTGGCCCCTGAAGGCTCCTCTAATTGGGAGTTGTTTGCATTAGCGTTACAGTGTATTTCTTGGGAGTCTTCCAATTGAACTCACAGGAAGCCTCTCTGGAATGAGTTGGGGTGCTGGGATTGTACAGACAGCTGTTCCTGACTCCTCCTGGGGACGTGCAACCTTCCTTTAGGGGGTCGCATCTACTCTGATGGCCGCACTGATCATCTTCTGCAAGGCCTGTCTCAATCCAGGGCCTTTGAAACCCCAGAATTAGGAGTTTACAGAATTTCAAGAAACCCAGGGAAAATAATATACTTCTGACAATAAGGTTATTTGAACTAAGATGCCTGGTTTCTTTGCTCTGGCTGGAGGGGTTTTCAGCTTGGTGAGTTAACACTTGTTATTTCAAGCCAACCAAAAGCTTTGATTGTTGGGTATCCAGGTAAGTGTAGGAAATGTGGAAGTTGATGAAATTTTAGGAATGGAAGCTTTGGAATCACAGTGATTCAAGAATGAGGAGTGGAGGCACCACAGACCATCAAATGTGTCATCTCTGCCCAAATGCCTCTCCTAAGAGCCAATACCCCATTTACCACTGCGTCCATTTGCAACTGCATATTCCAGACACTTCCAACAAACTGTTTCTATGACAAGTATCACATTTCACTCAAATCAACTTCATTTTCATTTTTTCCCACATTATATAATAGTATCACCATACATACAAAGTTCATTATATTTGCTAATTTGCTCATCCATTCAATTGTTTGTTCGTTCCTTAACTATTTGCGTACCTAACACACAGCAGAACCTGGGAATGATTCTCAATTCTCCTCACTCTCTTCCCTTCACTGGATGATTGGCCCCAGAGCAAGTCTTACCAGTTCTATTTTTCAAATCTATCCCTTCTGTTCCATCCTCAGTGTCACTGCTTTTTTTGAAATGGGTTTAGAGGAACTATGGTCTATTGTATAATGGTCTTACTAAAGTTGTCCAACAGCACTTCCTACAATGAGGAAAATAAATGTTCTCTGTTCCCCTATTGGAGTAGCCAGCAGCTGCTATTGAGTGGCTGAAATAAGATGTGTAAAACTGGAGAGCTAAATTTTTCAATTTTGTTTACTTATATTTTAATTAATATAGATTAAAAATCAAGAAGCCACAGACTAAACAGTAAAACTGTAGGCTGAAATCGTGCCCAAATAGCTCTCCTGGGAGGAGAGCCTGGACTCTCAGCCATGGGGTGCCCGAAATGTCTTCAGCACCTCCTTCTTTAATCTTATTCCATCATATACCAATGTTTATCTGAACATATTTCTCTCCAAATATTCGAGTAAAATTGGGAAGGTATTTTGTACTTATTCTGTATTTCCCCAGTTTGAGAAGCAAAAGCCTCAGCTAATCCTTAAGAAAATGACCACAGGAATTCCTCTAAACCATGGATCTGATCATAAAAATAATAATAATGATATCAATAATAATATACCATAGTGATCCTTCTTATATTACAGCTGAATTATGGTGTGAATACTATGCTCCAGACACTATATTGTAAATATGTTATCTTATTTATTCCTGTGTATAGAATTATTCCCATTTTGGAGACACAAAAACTGAGTCTTAGGAAGGATAAGCCATTTATCCCGGATCACACATGTAGTCAGGGTTATAGCAAGAATCTGAACCCAAGCGGTGTAATTGGAGAACTTTCACCTTTCCTTCCTTAAACAGCTCAGAGTTTCTGCTGCTTCACAGGACAATCCGCAATCTTTGCTGGCACAGTTAAGGTCTTTCAGTGGATCAAGCCCATCCCCAGTGTCTCGTTTCCCACCATTCTACACATGCTCTTCCTAATTTCATCTGGCTTCATCATATGCTCCTCTATTCCCCAAAGACACACACGGCGTTCATGCTCCCGTGCCTTTCCATACCACTCTGTGTATTTCTCTCCCACAGCATTTGCCACAAGTTTACATGTGTCTTCCCAACTAAACAGCAAATCCTCAAGGGGAGGAGCCGTGTTTCACATGTATTTGAAACCCTGGTGCCCAACACATAGTAAGCACCCCAGTCAGTAATGCCTGTCGAAGCTGAATTACGTTGATTACTTTGCTTCTTTGATTCCTTCTATTTGGTAAACGTCATAGTCCTCTGAGACTCAGCACTGTCTGCCTCTCCCCAGTTCTCCAGGCTCTCTCCCCTTTGGGTGAATTTGGTACTTGTACTTCCTGTGATCACGTGCAGTTTATGATCAGTTATAAGAGCACCTGTCCCAGGAGATTATGAGTTCTTGAAGGCGGGACCCACATTTATGTGTATTCTTTTCATTTTTGTTATTCCAGAGGCTAATACAGCATTTGGAAGAGTAAAAACTCAGTTATAGAAGTAAATAAATTTAAATGTAGTGGCAGTGCAGCCAGACCATATTGGATGCCCTTTCCTTTCTTGCAATCCTCTTTTTAAATAATTTTCTATAACCTTAACTGGAACGGTGGAGTGCAGAGGTATATTTCCAACCATGTGCTTGCTGCTTTCTCCAGCAAGATGTTATTTTTTACAAAACAAAGTTAAAATTATTGTATTGCTTGAAAAGCATTAAGAAGGTTTACAAGTTCCATCTCAAAGACTTATCACAGCACTATGCTCGATATAAAACATGCAATAATAAAAGTTGACTGAATGAATGAGTAGAATTTTTAAGTTAAACTTTCCTGGCACAGTGAAATCAACATAAGGAAGAAAAGAAGGATATGACTCAAGTGGACAAAACCTGGCCAAATGCTCAGCTGGGGAGTATGGAAGGCAGACTCCTAAGAAGATCTGTAAGATTCCACTCTGGAGCACTCCCCCTGCCTTGAATGTGGGTGTTGGGGAGACAGTGAAAATGATAGGATATCATTCCTATGATTAAGTTACTAATCAGGTGACTTTGTGTTAATGAAATGGGAGATTAGGTTAAAGCCTTAAAATGGTGACATTATCCAGGAAGAAAGGAAGCAGCCAAGCTGTAAGCCCTGTCAATGGGAAGGGTGGGTTCTATGAGCTGGCGACATCAGTCCTATTATCACAAGGAACTGAATTGTGCTCCCACGGGAATGAGCCTCAGCTGTGAGCATGGCCTCAGCTGAGCCCCGGCTTACAGCTTTGTGAGACGAGGGCAGAGGATCCAGGTTAACCTGCTGTTCCTGAACAACAGAAACTATGAGGTAACCTTGTGTTGGTCTAAGCTGCTAAATTTGTGGTAATCTGTTCTTCAAGAGCAGAAAATACAAGGAATGTTACACAACAAAGCTGTAACATTCAATTCTGCATACCCATTATATTAATGGGTATGACTAATACTGTTACTAAATCAAGTCTCCCTTGTATTTCATTTGTCTTCCATGAAATCTTTTCTTAATGAAGCCCTGCCCATCAGATGCATGGATTAGAGCAGCATGTAAATATCAACAGTGAGTGTGTCTTTCTTACTAAAGTGTGTTTAACTAGCTTTCCCAATAATAGATAGCACTAGAAGCAATGATATTAACTACTTTGATCACGAGGTCCAGGCAAACATTCATTTTTGAGACGGAAAAACCATTTGCTCATCCTTGTGTTGGCATTTGGGGTCATATTCTTTCAGTGATACTAAATACACTCTCGAAGTAAATGCTAATAACAATGACAACTGATTAATTGTTTTAGTTTTGAACCTTAGCTCAGAGGCAATGATTCAAAGGTTGCAACCAAAGCAGGAAAAAGATCCTCTCTTATGATTACTGTCCTTCTGGTGCCAACTAGAACAATCTAGGCAAAAGCTGATGGGAGGGAAAGGAACTGTGTACAAAGCTTGCCTGGTTTCATGCCTTTTGGAGTCTGACCTTCAATTGGGCACAGCTGAGTTACTGAAAGAAGAAGTCCTATGAGAAATTGATTCTGCTCCTCCTTTCTGATTTCTTCTTTCTTGAAAAGAACCCAGTCTGGGCCCAACTTTTTTATTTTTTTCCAATATCTGCCAACATAAATGCCAACACCAGCATTTTAACGAGGGGAGTTACCACGGGGGCAGAGTGGTGGCGACCACAACGCAGGGGAAAGGAAGACCCAGACACAGGCCGCCAGTCACTCGCACTTCATACCGCAGGGAGCAGCCTGCTGCAAAGAAGCCAGGCTGGCAGCAGACAGGGCAAGGGAGATGCCTGGGGCAGGGGTGTCCTGCTTCAGCAGGCCTGGGCCTTCCTTCGCTCAGCACTGCGCTCTGCTGGGAAAAGCTCTCTTCATCCGTACTTTCTCTTGACTTTATGTATTTCTATTAGGCCAGAGATACAGTTGGCTGGCTGACATTCCTATTTCATATTCCACATGACCCAAAACACAATGAATGAAAGGGAGTTTAGGAGGTGCCAGGGAGCTCTAAAGAGGTTTGTGAACTGTAAAGACCACAGTGGTGAAGACAGAGAAAAGTATAGGTAATGGAGCTGAATAGTCTATGATTTCTAAGGTGGAAAAAAAATGAAAAAGCAGAGAATGTGTGTGTCTGATTGAGAAGGAGCTCAACTACAGATCATTAAATGGTATATGACCATGACATAGCTAGTGTTTTTATAATAAAAATCATATATCGGGGTTATATTCAGGAATTGAAACAATGAATGATGAAATCTGCATTTATAGAAAATGACAAATTTAAGGTGAGCTGTGGATCACAAAGGATATCTATACACTGAAAACTCATGTATTGGATCAATTATCAACACCACTTTCTAGAGTAGATGAAAGACATGACTAGCACTATCTTACAGGCTGGATAACAGAAGCCAAAGAAATCAAAAGGATTTTCACAAATCCACCAGTGTAGAGAGTAGTGGGACAAAGACTGTCCTATAGTTTTAGTTTTTGTCCTAAAGGACTTTTCTATCCATGGTTTCAACTGGATTCTTTGAACTCACAACTTAGGTCACACGTTAGTGTCAGAAAATTTTAAATCTTGATTGAAAATCTGGCTCATATGAGACCAGTCCCTTGGCCCTCCACGCCCAAGGGACCATGTCTTCTTCGTTTTTGTGCCCCTAAAACTCAGCCCAGAGTATGACACATGATAATCTAGTTATAAATATTTGTTGAAGCTAACTAGGTGCCCTCTGTGCCAACATAAAGTGTGGCAGAGATTCCCAGGTCTCACCTGGAACCATCTTTCTTGAAGAAAAGATGTCATTGCAATATCTGGCTAGCCTTCTACGGGCTTATAGTTACAACCTATTCCTGTGAAAGAGGCCACTAATGGTATGAAAACAAAAAGTCCTGCTTCTTCTGTCCCTGTAGCTAAATCATCCTGTTTCTCATGCAGAGTAAGTAGCAGTGGCCATAAAAAATATCCCATTCCCACATTTTCCTGGAGCTGTATAAAACCCATGGCTATCCACCCTTGCAGCCTTCCTTTCCCTGACCTTTCTCAGGCTACTACTTGGCTCAGCCTTGAACAGAGCCTTGACAACGGAGCCTCTGGAGAGGGCCAGCTTGGATTCTAACCCTGAATCAGTGGTTCTCCCAAAGGACAGGCCTCTCCTGGGGACTCACCTCGCATCCAGGAACCGGGAACGCAGGATCATGACGGCCTCACACGTGCTCTGCTTGAGCTGCATCTGGATGGAGCTGAACTTGCGGTGGATGATACTGACCATCCGCTCGATCTCCTTTGGGGAAATAGGCCTGGTCCGGCTTTGTTCTCGCAGGAGGTTCATCACATGGGTGGTGAACTCGTTACATGCCTGGAACGGAGGAGGACAGACACGGGGCGTGGTAAGGGTCCTGGCTGTGAGGCTGAGCAGGTCTTTCTAGAGACATGTACAAGTAAAGAAAATTGGGCTAGCTTGTGGCATTTTGTCCAAAAATAAATAAATAAAATAAACAAACCCAGAAACCCCTTTCAGCCCATTTGATTATAATTTTCATCACTATGTGGATTTTTTTAAAGGGGAGAAGAAAATTTACAATAGTTTTTCAAAATCAATTTTTTTCTTGATTTTACTATTATGAAAGATGAGAACATGTATATTAGTATAAAACTTCACAACCCTTCACTCCCATGTTAACAGCTAAAGAGAGTCTGAAGTCAAATACAGCATGAACTTTTTGCTTTGCCTTATTTCTGTTATGCTAAAGCTTCCAAATATTCAATTTGGCATAAAGAGTCCAAAGAATGGAATCACTGAGTTAAAAGCTCTGATGACTTTTCTGTGAGATTCTCATTAATCTACTTCTGCTTGTAACATAAGAACTCCTTCCTATGCTGGTCTTCTGAAAATCCTCTATGTCTATAACACAAAGGGAATCTGTATAGAAACAAATTCAAAACATGATTTAGAGGATTTAGGAAATACCTCTGCAGAGAGAAAACTCTAAGGTTATAGACCAATATACTATCAGCTCTGGAAGTGAAACTGGAGATCATTTTTCCCACCTCCTTATTTTACAGTTGGGAAAACTGTGCCCAAGAGATGAAGGCCCCCAGCAAAAAGCAGCCTGAAGACTCCCTGAACCAGGCCAGGGGGTCTGTTCTTTCCCAGACTCTGAACTTGCTCCTTGGAACACCACTGCCCTTTCTTTTAGTTACTATTACTTATCATTGTAGTCTAGTTTTCTTAAGGAACATTCAGTAAAATATCTACTCACACTTAACTCGCAGCAGTGTTGGAAAACTGTGGAAAATTTGTTAGCAAGAAAGGCAAGCTGATGCTCTGAAGGTTGAAGACCTAAGGACTCAAAAGTGTCCAACTTAATACCACAGAATCATGTTCATTAATGCTAAAGCCACACTGCTATTGTTTTTAAGAACACAAAGCTCTTCACAGCTGTCAGTTATGTAGTAACAGTAACACATTCACTGTTCATTTCTTGAAATCCTTCGAGGTTTGCTGGCCAAAGATACATCAGCAGACATACCCACTGGGCTGTGTCTACACTGGGGGCTGGGAAGGTTGGTTTTTGACCCTGTCTCCATGAGTATGTGGGCAATTGCTTTCACTACTCAGCGCCTTGCTTTATTCGTCCAAGAGTGGATTTAATCATTCCTACCCCTTTAGCAAGGCCAGCAATCCTTACACTCCTTGTACGGTGACCTGTGGATGGAGTAAATCACTCACGTGAACAGGGCAGCAGCTAAGAGCACAGACCGCCTGCGTTCACACCCTGCCCAGGAACTCACTTCACTGTGGGGCTTTGGTTAGTCATGTAAGACCCCTGTGCCTTCTCTTTCCTATCTGTGAAATGAGGACAGTACCTCAAAGAATGTGGTAAGGACAAGATGAGTTACTGTGTGTCTGGCCATAGAGTGTGTCTTTATTATATTTTTAAAGTATAGGTAACTCAGTAACCCAGCATATGATTACAATGGGGCAACCCTCTCCAGGCTTCGGTTTCCCTCGTGGAACAAATAAAGGGGGTCACAAATAGCTTCTTTCCACTCTGCAGGTATATATATATGCTGAAGATGAAATCCACAGAAGATCAGGTCCATAGAGCATTTTGCCCTTACTGTGAAAATTGCTACATAAACACAAGATCTTATTATAAGCTTCATCTCTCCCCAACTTAAACAGCCCCTTCACCCCCAAGCTGTACAACAAAGGGAGGAAAATAAAGCCTGGCAGCGAGTTGGCTGGAAGTCTGTGAGGCCTTGGAGAAGGATGGCGGGGAGGTATGCTGCAAGCATCCCCCTCTGGGCTGCAGGCCCTACCCCCCCACCCGCCCCCGACTTGGTGGGGGTTCAAAGTGAGGAGGGGCTGGACGTGAAGGAGCTATTGTCAGGCGCACACCCTCTCTGCTGGGAAGCCACAGTACTCAGCTAATAATGTGCTTCATTACAGTGAATAAAAATACTCACGATATCTGGTGTTTATTCACGGCATTGGATGCTGGGCCCCTTTCTGCCCTGCCCTAAACAGACAGTGGAGTCTTTTCACCCACTGCTGAGGTGCAGCAGGGCAGCTGCTCAACAGCTGCTTGGGAACACACGACAGACAACAGACAGGAACTCCAAGTCCATTTAGGTGGGCAGAACACAATTTTCCAGGACCTGAACTACCCAGGCCTCCTCCTCAGTTCCCCAAGCTCAGCACCTTCAGAGGCTGCACTACTCTGGGGAGGCCAGGTTCTCCCGATGGGATGGGGAGTAGGAGTGATTAATTAATTAAATAGAACCCTCGCAGGCTGAAGGTTTCTGTGACAAGGAGACTGCTGAAGGCTGTCCTAAAGACAGTCACCTTCTGGAGCGACCCCTCCAGCTGCCTCTGGCGACATCCCCGGTTCCAGGGCAAGGGCACTTCGAGGAGCAGCCGACCCAAGAGAAGCTCTTCACAAATCTTGCTTAGTATAAGCAATTTAATCCTAGAATTGAAGCTTCCTTCCTGCACTCTCTTCAGCTCATCTTCATCTCTAAGTCTTTCAAACTGGATTTGGCTGCCAGTTTCAGCAAGGAATATAACTGGGATCTTAAGACTTCCTTGGCTGTGAAAGGACTACTTAACCCACCCCAGTTCAGCCTTGGAGACTAAGCCTTGTCAATGTCCTGGCAGCGTTACTTACAAAAACTGAAGAACTCTGCAAAGCTACAAGAGCATCTTTTTTTGTTTTTTTTGAATAGCACTTGGAAGAAAATTCAGTTTTCTGATATCCTGGTTTTATCTAT